>NW_025421474.1:0-115416 GCF_011764305.1 Mustela putorius furo | reverse complement strand
GTAGTGATGGAAAATAAAATGTGAAACAGACCAAGGCCCTGTGGGAATTCTAACATTGTCTGAGGTTCTCTGTTCTGATTTATTCATGAGATTCCAAGATTTATCATAAAGCCTCTCACCTGGTAGACATTTGACATGTCACAAATCTCTTAAAAGCCCAGTCTGATAGACTTTCTACAGGACTAGAATACTTTACCTGTGTGCATTTTAAGAGATAGGAAATTAGTGAGTATATGTAAGATTCTTGATTTTTAGTTGATGATGAAATTGAATTTATAGTAACAAAATACATATTTTAAAGTTCTAGCTTCCAATAGTAAAGGAGATATTGACTATACTTGTTCATTCTTCTGTTTTATTGAAAATGAAAATTCTTCAGCCTCAAGTCTAACAAAAGTAAAAATTATGATAGTAAGACCATCCCCAAATTAATATTTTTATAGAAGATATGATCTTTTTAAATAAAGCACTAGAGATCTAAAATCTAATACTTTGGAGAAAATTATAAGTAGACAAATAACTATAATACACCAAATATTTTAAGGAGATAGAAGAATGCATTTTTATAGATGAAAAACTATGAAATACAATGACTATGCCCCAAATCTGCAATGTTTTCAATCAGATCCACATAAATACATTGGAACTGCAAGTTTTATAGTAATTCTCTGAGTTATGTAAATAACTATACTTGCTTCTCTCCTAGGCTACCTAGAGTTAACAAAACCAAGAAAACACAGGAAATGAGTTTTATTTAAAAACTATACAACCAAGATCCTGTAAAAGGCTGTAACTGTAACTTTATTGACTGCAATCAAGTTGAGATTACAACTCTCTCCGTTAACATTTCGTGAAATGGATGGCCTTATTCAATCATTAGTGTAGCATTGTTGTGTTGGTGTTTCAAAATGGTGCACTTACTCTGCCCTAAGATCTAAGTTTAAAGGACAAAATTCTAACTTGTTCTACTAGGCTACAGAGAGATTGTGGTGCCTCCTTCTTGGGTGGGTTCATTCTATGTTAAATCACAGACTCAAATTCCTCCAAATCACCAATCACATCTATCAGGCTATACTAACAAGTACAAGGTATAAATATCAGGCTTTTTTATTTTCTACCTTTTTCAATTTCACATACTAACATTGTGATTTTTCACCTGCTTTTAGTTTCTTAACACCTGATTTGCTCCACAGAAGGTTAGAATTTTTTTTTCTGTCTTTAGTTTAACATTTAGTAGCTTGACAGTGAGCAGGTTCACTACACTCCGTTTTCGAAATTGAATACTTTTGTACAGGAAAAGATTCCAAAAGTTGAGAGAAATGACCCAAATATACGATGCATGAAAATGCCTGTCACATATTTTTTATGACTGAGTTATAAAATTGAATCAGCCAGACAAAGACAAAATCAAGCTGCATTTTGTGGTGCAATGAAGCTGGTGGATATGCTTCGCGGAAGATCGTTAAAAAACAAGCGTGTTTTTTATTTTTATTTCAGGATCACAGAGTTTGGAAAAACTGCTGGGGCAAAGACAAGGAAGGCCAAAAGCAACCGGTGTTTACTTAAGCGGCCTTTGACCCACGTGAAGAGCGGTTCAGGAACAGCGGAGATCCCATCTCTGACTGGCAAACAAGCCTTTCAGCACTGTCCCTCCCCTGGCGTGACTTTACCATCCTACGGTCTTCGTCCAATCGCACGACTGTCACTACTTACTATCCCTCAGCGGTGCCGAAACATCGTCAGGGTTGTGCCACTGTGCGGAAATTGCACGTGACATTAAGTTGAAATTTTGTTCGCTAAATCACACGGGGGAGACGGGAGCGGATTGGGAGACCGTTGGCTTGTCTTGGCCGGCTGATGAACTACAACGGAGAGACCAAGTTGCATACGAGAATGTCAAAAAGATTTAAGCTTCACTCTTTTTAAGCTCAGTTGCAATGTCAGTCAGGGCACTTTGGCTACCAAGTGATTTGTTAAACTCGTGCTAACACCGTTTGGCGGAACTGAAAAATTCACTAACTAAAATTAAAGAAATCACTACACAATAGAATCGTTGACCCTCAGACCAACAATCCCATGTATTTCCCCTGCTATGTTATTAAACATTTGTTGTTACTCATGATAACCACTTGGATGATGGCTTGTTTTAGGTGATCTTTTCCCCCTCAAAATTGTGGGAAAAACTCCATAAAATGTGTTTGGTTGTGACAATCACACTAGCATGACATTTTAATCTTTGAAAGAAAGTCACTCTACACTATTTCGGTATAAAGGAGTTTTCTTTATGATTTCTTGATTCTTGCTATATACAGATTGCTAAATGTTGCAGATAGTTTATATACTAAGAACATTAATAAATTAAGTTTTCTAAAAAACTGGGGTGAACAAGTAAAAAGCGGGAATGTTTTGTGGGTTATAAAGCATTACTGCTTATATTCTGATTGAATTATTATCTCTTGTGCCACAACTGCTTTATATGGTGTTTTGTTGCCCTATTGATGGTCCTGGAAACTCAGTCTTTCTGTTCTGCTTGAGATCATATGGTCCTGGTCCATCGACTCTGTCCAGTCCATCCTTCCCAATATCCTCCTTGTGCTCATCTTTCTCTGCCTATGTCATTCTTAAGCTAGGATAACAATCTGAGGGTTTTGAAGGGTGGTGGGGTGGGAGGGTCGGCAGAGTACTAGGTGGTAGGTATTATAGAGGGCACGGATTGTATGGAGCACTGGGTGTGGTGCAAAAATAATGACTACTGGTTATGCTGAAAATAAATAAAAAATAAATTTAAAAAAATGTGTGCAAGGCCCTTTGCTATACTTACTTCCGTATTTTCCTTTTATAATGTTACCTATCACCTACACACCTTGTGATTGCCAAACTTCTATTTTTCACAGCTTTCTTTTGGTCTTTGCCCTCTTGATCTCCAAGTATGTGTGACTGTAATAATGGCTTCTCTGGAAATTCTCTGTCTTCATCCTACAGAAATTCTACTTCCCTCCAAGAGACTTCTCCTTTCTCCCACCTGTGATTTCTATCTTGATAAAAGGCATTTTTCTTTAATATGCAATTTAAATATCAGATTCGTTCTATCCCATATTTTTTCAGGATTTAATTACTCACTCTTATACCACATCAATGCTACATGTCTAAAACCCCTTAAATCTCTGTGCTCTTCTTCTTCCATAGGTCCACTATCTTGGGCTTGCACACTGATTTCCCCAAGTTGAGACAATGCAATTTCTTCCTGCCTGGTACCTCTGCTCTCATCTTGTTTCCACTCCAGCAGTCTTCTCCACAGAGGTTTGAAGAATACTGGGGCTCATATTGGATGGATGCGAGCTTCCAAGTGAAAGGAGGAAAATGGTATCAAGAATGCTCATCACCAGCCAAGAATGTATCCCAGAAAACTACTTCAAGTAGTGGAGAGGAAACAGAATGGAATCTTCTAGTCAGCAGGTGTTTGGTGTTGAAAATAAAGATAATCATAGGAAAAGGAATTTTTAAGCACAGTCTTTATTCATGCATAAATTTCATGCTGTCCAGATAGAGGCAGGTATTTAAAATTCCATTTCCTCTGAGAGAAAGAATATGTCTTTAGCTTCTCCATTATTCCTGAGGTACACTTATTTATTGGCTGTGTATTAATTTATTTAGTAGAGATATTAGCATACTCCTCAAAAATACATATTTTAAAATTATTTCAAAAACACTGTATATCATTTCCTCAAAATTTTAGAACACAATTCTAGAAAATAAATACTATTTATTTCAATTTTGTTAAAATGTTAAAATTAACAGAAAAGTAATATAAAAGGTCAAATTTCTCAAATGTCAATATGATTTGCACAATTTTTGACCACATACAATCATGTATTTTTTCCTTATTCTTTCTTTAAAATCTTAGTTCTTTCCTCTTAGAATTGTATTCTTTCCTCTTGTTTGGGAGACAAAATGGTATTTTTTTAATTAAAATTTTGTCTATTAAGATCAAGAAAATGTCATGAAAACTTACCAGCTATATAGATCTGTAATTAATTTCAACCAACATATCTATGGTGATATTTTTTTGTATAGAATGCTGGGCTTCACAAGAATTTTCTCAGAACTGATTTCATGTGCATGGAAGCTGAATGGTCACATGCCTTTGGGATTCATCAGGGTTTGAAATTTAATGGTCAGAATTTGAGAGCTAACACTATCATGAGTTGCATGGAATTAATAGTTTAACAGAAACAGATTCCTCAAAAGATCATAAATCCTTTCCTAGATTGTTTTATGAAATGAGGGTTGATTGAAGAATAACAGTAATCTACAAAGTGAAAAACAAATATTAAGTCTCATTTCCTGTATTATCAGAGACTCTAGCCCTCATGGATGGATCACCTTGAACTGACTAACATAACGTTTTCCAAAGTGGTACAATGATATTCTATAAAACATTAAAAAAAATAAAAGGATTTATGGTTACACAGGTTTAGGAACAAATTGTATACTATAGTCCCACTTAGAAAGGTTCTACACTGCAGCACATGAATGGCCCGCAAAATGTTCTGCAGTAACTTATCCAACACTGTTCAGCAGAGGCTTTCTGAATTTACATGATCTAGAGGGTTTTTTTTTTTTCCGTGTAATACTTCTCATATTCATTTAACTTTATGGGATCAATAAACAAGAGGAATTAAATACCCAAAGATAATTATCATACATAAAGTTTAAAATGATAGTTTGTTTCCAATGTATATAACACCTGGGTATATCCGGAGATTTGACTTTTGAATTTAGATATATTTAACATAACAGACCCAAGAAACATATATAGAGAATGCACTGAGCCATCCATTCTATGCCTGCAAAAAGGGGGTATTTATTTATTGCAGAGATTAACTGAGTAGGGATGAACCAATTATGGAAATTTTCCAGATAGGGTAAGCTGTAGAGAATGCATTTTGAAGGAAATTAGGGATATGATCAGCCACGTGGGGTGGAAAGAGAATTCTAGTTAAAGCAAATCATACATGATAGTACTGAGGAGGCAGGCAAATCTCATGAGTGGATGACAGCAAGCAAATGAACTTGACAGATGTGGAGTCTCGGGCTGGAAATAATGAGAGAAAGCTCGGTGAGACTGAGTGGAAATAGAATCTTAGGAGTTAGACAAGCTCAGGAAACCGATGTTTTTCATGGAACTTAAATATCAAAACATCTATACACATTTAATCAACTAGTCACCAGTGCTCACAATTCATCACAAGTTATCCTTCACTTTAAATGCTAATTATTCCTGTCTAGACATTCAGCACGTTATGTGTATGGTTTTAGGAAAGCTCAATAAATATTTTGAGTCTGGTCCTGTGCATGAAACAGAACGTCTTTGTGTGGTTTCCCGGGCAGCTAAGTGAGAGTGGCATGCAAAACACGCAGAGGTGTTTTTAACAAGAATTATCCTTGTACACTCACCTTCCTGTGAACACTGGGCTTCCTTTTACAATTCACCTGCTCTCCTGAAGCCTTATTTGTAGGAATAATGTCCACCTTGCTCTTTTGGAATATGACAGTGGGATACTAAGAATTTAATTCCACATAACCCCACTTAACTTAATGCACCTCACACCAGGCAGACCTTGAGAAAAATAATTAGAGATTCAAATACTTTCAGAATATTTCAGATCAATAGACTATAAAAAGATTTTATGATACAGTAAGATGCTCTATTTTTTCAATTTCTATGAATACTGAACTTTGGGTTTATCAGATGTGGTTGTGGTAAAGTTTAAATTTAAATCATCAGGGGAAGGAAAGCTTATGAACATAGTAATTAAAATAAGCCAAAAATAAAAAAAACAGGGAAATAGTATCATAATTTAAAGCAAGATATTTTTTATTACATAAAATTATATTCATCATTATTAGCCATAAACCCAAAATAATTTTTAAACAACTTTTCTGGAAAGGTAGAATATTCTAGAATTTATATTTAGCATTTTGCTGCTGGCTTATGAATCCTATTCCCATAAGTACTTGGAAATTATATAATTATTTTTCTATGATATAGTCCATCATTTTTAATTCTTTCCAAATTTAATACATCTCTGCCAATTATTCTGAATTAATTAGGTGGAACGCCTTTTCAGTGTTTTCAAAACCAGTTATACAAGGAATTCCGCACAAATTTTAAGAATTACTGGAAAAAGTAAAAATAGATATGAAGGTCAATTTGTGTTGGTTGATTATATTCTTCCAAGAAACCAAGCTGAATCCTCCTGTGAGCAGTCTTTAGATAGCAGGGTGCTACAGTTGTTTTTGGCAAGTGGAATAGACATGACAGGTCTAAACCTGTGAAATTAGCTGCTTCTTCTTCTTCTTTTTTTTTTAAGTTTTTTATTTATTTATTGGTCAGACCACAAGTAGGCAGAGAGGCAGGCGAAGAGAGAGAGAGGAGGAATCAGGCTCCCCACTGAGCAGAGAGCCTGATGCAGGGCTCGATCCCAGGACCCTGGGATCATGACCTGAGCCGAAGGCAGAGGCTTTATCCCACTGAGCCACCCAGGTGCCCCTCAAATTAGCTTCTTTAATGGCATTTCTATAATCTTAAAATGTAAAACAGTTCTTCAACTGTTTTGATAATAATGGTGTTATTGAGACAGTGTTTATACAGCCAGGGCCTAGGTCCATGGATCACAATAACCAATCTGTCCCCAAGATTTGATCCTCAATATAAACCTGAACAAGCGAGTGACCGTATTCTTCCCATATTGCAGAATACCAGTGTATTTATGTATTTACCACTTTGTTCCATAAAGGATTTGAATTGGCTTATAAATCTCAAAATACATAATGAGGAAATCAAGATTAAAGGAGAACATGGGGACAAACACCAAAGCCAGTGTGGTGAATGCACACAGACATGCCCGCTGGAGGATCTTGAGTTCCTCTCGATGGACCTCCGTTCTGGCCTGAGGTTGCCCAATAGCAAGAGGGAGAGAGGTAGAGGAGTGGGGAGAAAAAGACATGCTTAATTATTTAGTCAAAGTTTCCATGGAAATTAAGAATCAAGCAATTATTTTGAATATAGGAATATTTTTCTGAGACCTGAATGGGAGGACGGGCAGCATGGAGAAGCAGGCATTGCCCTTGGCGACCTCCCTAAATTACTGGGAATATTGAATTGGACATGATTTTTTCTAGCATCTCGATGAGGCCATTGGTTAATGATGAAGACAATTCTACAATGATCTAAATAGACATGTTTCTTTGTTTTGAGTCCAGCACACTATGTAGAAAGGAATTCCCTAGAAGTCTCATTTCACTTTCTTGGAGGCTTCCTTAGACTGAAGAGAAATTATTTATGCACTTAGTTCTTCCTTTGATACTTGTTGAATCAAAGTCTAGAAGTTTCTTTCAAAAACACAATTAGTGTAGGGGTGCCTGGGTGGCTCAGTGGGGTAAACCTCTATCTTCAGCTCAGGTCATGATCTCAGGGTCCTGAAATTGAGCCCTGCATCGGGCTCCCTGCTCAGCGGGAGAGACTTGTTTCCCCCTCCCCCCTCTGCCTGCCTCTGCCTACTTGTGATCTCTTTCTCTGTCTCTGTCTCTCTCTCTATCAAATACATAAATAAAATCTTAAAAAAAAAACACAATTAGTGTAAAAAATGATGATGGACATTGAACGTTGGTATGTATTCTCTTTCCTTGAGAGTAGTGCAAAATATGTGTAAATTATAACAATATTATTTTATTTTAACTACTTTAATTAATATTTTTTTCTTACAATAGTTTTTTTAAACTCTATTTTAGGTATTTTATCTTCAGAATTTAATAAAGAGCTGGAAGATGTTAAAGATGTCTACCAAGTGATGGCACTCTGTGTTCATTCTCAGCTCTATTTTACAGAAAAGTCTTTTTGGATGCTCAAACTACAAGGTTTGGTCTATTTTCCTCATTAAAGACTGTCTCATACGTCTCCCATCTGTGGAAGGAAATTTGGCTTCTGAGGTATTTCTCTTTCTTTAATCATCTGAAAGCTTTTTAAAAGCTGATTAATTATAAAGCACACAAATCTATAATCTTGGCAGATAGAAATTATAAGAGCTAGTCTTCCTGCTGCTGTTCATTTTATATGGGTTACTTACAAATAAATTGAATAATTATTTTCAAGACATGGCTTGCCTTATATCATTTTTATCTGCATAATAACTGTTAAAAACAAAAATTTTCTAGCTATTGCTAACTAACATTTCTTTATAATCCGGATCAAACTCAAACAGATTGCTAAAAGAATGAAATGATAAAAGTTTCCTTGCTCCCATGTGATGCTGAAAATGTGGTTTCTGTCAGTTCTTGGGATTCAAAAATGTGGAATAAATACCCTCACAAGAATAGTACACTAGAGATGCCACAGTCCTCATCTTGTTCTTATACCTTTCTGAGGCAATAGACCTAGGCGGCCATATTATATTCTGAGACCTCATCTCCATATGTACAACTGGTCCAGTGTTAAACATCTGATCCAAGCATAACCAGTTAAGTAGACTGATATATAACTTACAATATGTGGCCCTATAGGGAAATGTAGTTAAAAAATTTTATTTGGTGACCAGATAGTTGAACTAAACAACATAAAAAGAATTTGTCAATTTGAAGAGAGATTTTTTTTTTTTAAGATTTTTTAATTTATCTCAGAGAGAGAGAAATTGAGAGCACAGCAGGGGGAGCATTAGACAGAAGGAGTGGGATAAACAGATTCCCTGCTGAACAGGGAGGGCTCCATCCCAGGACCCTGAGATGATGACCGGGGATGACAGCAGACACTTAAACCACTGAGCCACCCAGCTGTCCTTTGAAGAGAGCATTAGAAAAACAAAACAGCTATGAGGGAGAGACAGAAAGACCACAGAAGCCTAAGTAAAATATAAGGCAAATCATGAGGGTACAAATAGCACAATTTAGCAGGTAAAAGTCATCAGTAAAGGAAACAGATGTGCAAGAAGATAGAAATTCAGGAACGAATGATAATTTTTGTCCTTAGGGATACTTCAATTCTTTAGGATCCTATAGTTCTAGTTGCTTATGCATGCATAGTCTTATGTAAATCCTCATTTGTTTGAATTTACTGAAAAAAATCTTTTATAGCTTAGAACCCAAAGAGCTGGTCAACAGGTATGCAGGCCCAAGAGAATAAACCCAAAGGCATATGATGATGACAGAAACTCACATGGGTATAAAAAACAAGTAAAAATAAATGAATTAATTCTAAAAAATAGCATCAATAGAAAGAATGTCATGGGGGATTCAACAATGAGGAAGACATGCTAATGGCATACATGCTGTGGATCATATGGGAATTGGAAGGCTTCAGCAGACACTAACTGCAGACAGTGAGATTGCTAGAGCGGGCAGTTAGTTAGACTTGAACAGGGTGTCTGGAGGCCGGCAAAGGGGCAGATGGAAAATTAGGAAAGTTAGAGACCTGTTCTGGCAGCACTCCAAAAGCAAAACCATAAGACGTCAGCTTAAATAAGGCAGGCCCAAGACAAAGAAGGCAGAAACCCTAAGTAAGGGAGAAAAGATGTGAAGCCCTGATCCCCTCAAAATCCCCTCACCAAGGAGTAAATATCCCATGCCCTCACTAACCAGCTCTCAATAAAAGGTCAAGACCCAAACTCCAGGCACTGCTCTCCCTTGAGCTTGCTTGCTTTCATACCTCGAGAGTATACTGTCACTTGAATAAACGTTCCTACTGGCATCGCCCAACCCTGAGTCTGGTCTGTCCTTGAATTCTTTCTTTCAGTGAGACCAGAGCCTCTGGTGATTTCCCTGGGAAGGGCTGGGTGGAGGCTTCGGGGCTCCAGAGTCTCCCTAGTCCACCGAGCGACAAGATGGTATTCACAGGACTGTGATGGTTTGGAGAAGAGGCAGAAGGAAGGCTGGCCTGGATCCTCGTGTAGATTATAGAAACAGAATTCATAGGAACAAAGAAACAAAAATTTCTAGATGGAGTCTAGGGTACCTCCAGAAGAGAATTAGACTTTGAAATTCACACTTGGGAACAAAAGAGGGCCTGCTATTATCAGAAGTGTTTTCCAAGCAGAAAAAATTGGAAGAGGAAATTTGGTCTCTGAAGCTCGGTTACTAGGATCAATGAGCTCAGGAATTTTAAATTCTGAACATTACTAGAGGTAAGTAGTCAGCATCATGATCCTGTACCCAAGACTCAGAAATGCTGGTTGGCTTAACCCTGGATGAAGTCCTGAAGGAAATAGCTTTCCAAAGTGTCTCTGGGTGCCTACAGGTTCCAGGTATGCTCCATAAAAAAAATAGTTTTTCAGGGGGTGCCCAGGTGGCTCAGTCAATTAAGTGTGGCTGCCTTCGTCTTGGGTCATGAGCCTCTGGTCCTTTGGGCTCTTCGTTCAGTGGAGAACATACTTTCTCCCTCTGCTGCACCTTCTGCTTGTGCTATCTCCCTTTCTGTCAAATAATAAATAAAATCTTAAAAAAGGAAAAAAACCAGTATTTCAGGGGCAAGCCACTGCTTTAGGGAAACACTTACAAGCATAAACTCTTTAAACTCTTCTCTCTCTCTGTCTCTCTCCTGTCTCTCTCTCTCTCTCTCATTGTTTTGCTTTTGGATCTTGTTTTGTTCACGGTACAAACAACTTTGGCCCTAATTTTTTAATGGTCCATGCTTTCTTTGTCCTAAAAACAGCCAGTCCCGAAGCTAGAGCCCCACATCTCTCATGATTATGTTAATTTCTTTTTTCACTTCCACCATGCAAAAGTCTACAAAAGTCCTGCTCCACTCCCAGGCCTGCTCCACCCCTGAAAATGTAATACTGGCCAGAGCCTTTCTGTCCAGGGAGGGGAGGCTAGGAAACTTGGACTTGGGAAATCAATGGAACTTTTATCAGTAAAACTAAAGCCTCAGCCAGAAGGGAAGTTCAGCAATGGGAACTTTGCCATAGGAATATTATTATTGAATGGCTCTTTTATCTTCTAGTCCTGATAGATCTGTTGTCCTGGAAAACCAATGGCCTTCCAGTGGGAGTTAGGGAATCAATGCCTGGGCACAATGGCAAGGACCTATATTATTAGTGTGCAGTAATCAAATTATAAATACGCATGACTAGAAAGTCAGAGAATATAAAAAGGCCTTAAAGTTCAAAAAGCAAGTCGGGGGTGTCTGTGTGGCTCAGTGGGTTAAGCCTCTGCCTCTGGCTCAGGTCATGATCTCAGGGTCCTGGGATTGAGCCCCGCATAGGTTCTCGCTCAGTAGGGAGCCTGCTTCCCTTCGCTCTCTCTGCCTGCCTCTCTGCCTGCCTGTGATCTCTGTCTGTCAAATAATAAATAAATCTTAAAAAAAAAAAAAAGTTAAAAGCAAGTCTGTCTATGAGCACAGCCTTTACCCTTTGTCTCAATAAAACAACAATCAATACAACAGTTATTGTCTATTATTATTTTTTTAGACAGTGCTTGGCAACAGTTCAGTAAGGTACTATTATATATTATACCTTTTTTCACAGATGTTGAGAGTGGACAGTTCAGAATCAACCAACATTTCAAAAATCGAAGCCCATGCAATTAACCTTTCATATTTGTATTAACATATATACCCCTCGGCACAGACTAAACGGATTTAATGCAAATGAAGTTTCCTCATCAGGTATTATATCAGTCACAATAACAGTATTTTATTCGAAGAATAAAAAATTATAAAACTTCTTACTTTTAGTATTTGGCAATAAGAAGCAGAAAAAACCTTTGACAGAGATTAGTATAAGTACTTTTTTCTAAATTTCCCCAAATGTACATGCTTGCTAACAATCTGGGAGAAAATAGGCGTTTAGAATTAGAAGCTCTTAGATACTAGATATATAATTAGATCAATTAATAACATACTACTAATGGGCTATTGACTTTCTATTATTCATCTTTACTAAAATCTGTTAAGAACAAAGGTAACATTATATTTTCATGGCTCAAACTTAATTAGAAAATGTATTTTCAAAATTTTTCTGGCGATGTTACAATTTCATTTCTTCATATGAAAACTTCAAAAAATTGCCTAGTGACTGATAACCATCCCTAGCATATCCCCGTATTTTCTTTTTCATATACCCCTGTGTTGTGGCAGATTTGTGTCTCCTACCAAAAATCATTAATAGAGCATATTCTTTTTTGAAATAATATCAAAATATGAGCCTAGGGGAACCTGGGGTGGCTCAGTGAGTTAAAGCCTTCTGCCTTCGGTTGGCCTGAGTGGCTCAGGGGTTAGCAACTGCCTTTGCACAGGTCATGATCCTGGAGTCCACAGGATCAAGTCCCACCCATCAGGCTCCCAGCTCCATGGGGAGTCTGCTTCTCCCTCTGACCTTCTCCCCTCTCATGCTCTCTCTCACTCACTCTCAAGTAAATAAATAAAATCTTAAAAAAAAAAAAAAAAAAAAGCCTCTGCCTTCAGCTAAGGTCATGAGTCCCAGGGTCCTGGACTTGAGCCTCACATCGGGCTTTCTGCTCAGCGGGAGCCTGCTTCTTCCTTTCTCTCTGCCTCCCTCTCTGCCTACTTGTGATCTGTCTGTCAAAATAAATAAATAAAATCATTTAAAAAAATGATCTACAGGTGACAATATTGGGCAGGTGACCAAATTTTAAAATGTTTTGTCTAATTGGGGAATCTGCCTTATTTTAAATATGGTCCTACTCTTGGCTTATAACGGTGTGTGTATATGTGTGTGTGTGTGTGGTGTGTGTGTGTGTGTATCCTGTCCCCAATTTTTTGTTTTACAAGAGCATTTCTTTGTAAATTTTATAAGCATGAAACTTTTGTCTCTATTCAAATAAGCATTCTACTTGTTCATTTATTATTGACCCAACAGTAGAGTCCACCAGCAAATGTGACAAATATTTGTAGCCAGCTTTGAGGATTAGCATAAAATACCATTTTTTAAACTGGATATTTCTAGTGTCACTATAATTGGATTTATTTTAGTGTGATTTGTACTAACATAATACTAATAATTCCAATTACATTTCGCAAAGAATCTTTTTATAATATCCTCTAATTTATAACTAATTTTTGAAAGTTTCTTTATGATGGAATTACCTGATTTGTAACCGAATAAGTGCTTCAGAAATACTCTGAAAAATAAAGTTCTGAGGTAGTAAAAAAAGAATAATGTAATAATATGTAATAATAACTTCAATTGTTCTCAAAATTGAACGAAATCAAGAATTGTTTCTCTTGTTACAAGAAATAGGTATTTATCTTTTCATATTACAAATACATACTAATACTATATTTTTTTGAATATAGTATCATGTTTTAAGTCCATAGGAAAGAATTTTGCCATAATCACTCCCATACGAGAACAATCCCGTCAAAATCTTGTTAAATTGATTTTTTTTCTGTTATTCATCACTTCCGTAGTAGCAGTGTGCATGTAAGATATTGAAAATCAATAGTAATAGCAGAAGTGGGTCAGTATAATCCAATATTTAACCTTTAGTTTTTATACTTTTTCTAATACGAGTCCCCAAAATATAGTGTGCAGAAGATGAGCACAGCAGATTGTCACTAAACTACTAAGGAAAGTTGGCATGTTCAGTTTATTTCTGCCTGTAGTGAATCAAACAAATGCTTTAGTAATGTATAATCATGAAATGGAATATAATCTCTTTCTACCAGCTGGAAAACAGATGTGGGTCCTTATCCTCAGGGGAATATAGTCTAAAGTGGGAAAAGAGACAGAGGATAGAGAACAACTAGAGAACAGGGGTAGTTTGGAAGGGTCATAGAGAGAGGCCATGGCTAGAATTCGGCTCATTCCTCAGTATAAACAGACATAAAAAGGCACATCACTAAAGTACCCATCAAGGGTAAATGTTGCCATTGCATGTGCTTTCATGAACACTGCTCGTGAGGGTAGACTTTTGGCGTGATTCTCTTCTGTGGACCCCAACCAGATTCAGCCACTAATGAGACCTTGAAGTTCAACGGAGCTGATGTTTTTCGGGGTATTGGTTTCTTCCTGAAAGGAACTGGTTCTGTTCTTAAATAAGTTATGTTAATAAAGCTCAAGGGGGACATCAGACAGAGGTACAAGTCTCACACACTTGGAGGGCTTGATTGTTTGCCTTTTCCATGCAGACCCTAATGAAATAAGAAATTAGATTATAAGATACCCTAAGGGCAATGAATTTTTAGTGTATTCAATATAGTTGCTGTATCATCTATAGATTTAATCCTAATGGCAACCTTGCAAAATACCATAAGAAGATTACATGGAGAAAAAGGAAGCATGCATTATATTAAAGGAATAAAAACAATCATTTACTAAATATTTGGCTCATATGCTAAGTATTGCGAAAGACAAGCAAAGGTGAGTTGTGTTAAAAATATGTAAAAAAGAGTGTCAAAGTTAAAATGAATAAGACATACAGTAGGGTTTTGTGGTGTCCTAGCACTAGCAAAGAAACCTCTTTCAGCCCCTGATCCTGTAATGCTTTTGTACTACTACTTGTCATTCCTATTAAGGCTTAGGATGATACATGGTCAGTTGAGGAGCTCCTAGCAACACAATTTGTGCTCAAATCTGGCTATTCCATTAACTTATAATGAGGACGGCCCAAAATACTGAATGCTTCAGTACTATTACAGTTGATATTATACAGGTGGTGGAGGACTTCTAAGTATCTTAAGGTCAGCTTTATCTTAGACCGCCTTCTTTTCCAACCCCCTTGGGGAGCCATTTATCACAACCCATTGAAAAAGCAAGAGGACTCTTATTTCTTCATTGTGAGAAGCACTCACCCTTAGAAAGACATTTAAACCTGCAACTTTACAAAAATACACTTTGCTAATAAGCCTGCAGAATACCACAGGCTTATGAAAACATAGATCAATGCCAACTACTTTATTACATGACATTGCCAATAGCAGGCACCTGCAGTGAAGCTTTCTGTTTTTAGAACACTTTTTTTTTGTCCCTTTACATATTTATATCTTTGGATGAGAGGTTTTATACCAAGTAATCTCCTACAGTTATTACTTCATATCTGAACTCATAATTCATATTCTAACCCACATAGTTATAATTGGCTATACTAAAGACTTCTTTAAGTTACCAAAGAAAATAAAAGCCAAGCTTTATTTTGAGAAATAAAAGAAGGAAATATTTATTCTTGATTTTTTAAAAATTCTCTTAAAACAAACCACTGAATTGCTTTCACATTTTTCAGCATACGTAGCATTAATGCTCCTCAGCGGACCGGCCAGAGAATATTTTCTGTATATGTACTTCTCCCAGCTATGATAATTTTTTAAAAATAATTGTGTGTTCTTTAAATGAAATAACGGATAAGTTTATCTTAAGAGAATGTACCCAATACTCCTATCTTAATTATGTCACTACATGAAATGAAATGCTTAGCTGTTTCTCATAACCCTGGAGCTTCCTCCTTAAAATGTTCACAGCTCATTAACATTTAAAGAAAAGACGTGGTGTGTACCTGGGTGACTCAGTCATTCAGCGTCTGCCTTTGACTCAGGTCATGATCCCAGGGTCCTGGGATGCAGCCCCACATCGGACTCCCTGCTCAGGGACTCCCTGCTCCCACTGCTGTGTTCCCTCCCTCACTATGTCTCTGTCCAAATGAATATAATAAATAAATCTTAAAAAAATAAAATAAAGACGTGCTTAGCAACGTTCACAGAAATATATTGAAAGAAAAAAAAATGGCCTAATGTGTATGTGGGTGTGCACGCACCCACACAATTAACGGCTACATATGCATTTCAGAGAATCAGTCCAACATTGCTTTCAAATCCATTTTTTAAAAATTTCTTCTTATGTTTTTGAATATTCTTCACAAAAGTGAATGTATTCCTGGAAAATGATTTTCCTTTATTGTATCTGTTCGAATATTTGTACCTGTGTTTCTGTGCCTTTTCAGCTGTGTTCTGAGATGGTGCTTCAGATGGGGAGAACTTAATGTTGGCTGTTATCCAGACATAGACTGCTCGCTCCTCAAGGGGGCAGGAAATGGTTTTTCAGGACTCAATAAATAATGCCATTGTTTAACCCTGTTTTGTTGATTTGATAACAATTTCTCTCCTAATAAAATTCTACATATTGAATACAAGTTCACAGCTTCCTACAGCTCTGCAAAATTCCAAGGAGAATTTGGTAGAATCACTTTATTTATTTATTTATTTATTGGGATATATAATGGACATAGAACATTTTACTAGCATCAAGTGTAAGATGTAATGATTCCATATATGTCTATATTGCAAAATGATCACCACAATTAATCTAATGAAAAATCTCTCTCCATGCATAGTTACAAAAAATCTTTTCTCTCGTGATGAAAAATTTTAAGATCCAGTCTCTTAGCAACTTTGAAATTTGCAACAAATTTTTATTAACTGCATTCACCACATTCTACATTATTTCTCTCTGATTAATTTAATCACTGGAGTTTATACTTTTTGACCCTCTTCTTCTTTCCATTTCAACCCCATAGCTATTCTCACTCTCACTCTCACCTTTGCCCCCTGCCTGGCAACTACCAAATTGTTCTCTGTATCTATGAGCTCTGTTGGGTTTTTTTGTTGTTTGTTTTGTTTTTGTTTGTTTGTTTTTTTTGGTTTGTTTTTGGGATCCCATGCATAAGTAAGATCATTAGAATATTGCATGCTCTGATACAGCAAACACTGCCAGAAGAATCAGAAACACCCTTCTGCTATTGCAAATTCAGTAGGTTTCCCATACTCTATACTCAGTTCCATAAGAACCTTTCCAATGAGTTAACTGGTTTTTTAAAATAAGCAACCTAAATATCTAATCTTGATTCACATGGGTATCTATTTTAATACAATATGGTCATACATTTCATATTTTGAATTTTTTTTATTTTAAAGTTATTTATTTATTTGAGAGAGAGAGTGAAAGCATGATGAACCGAAGGAGGGGCAGAGTGAGAGGGAGAAGCAGGCTGAGCAGAGAGGATGATGTAGGCTCGAGTCCAATCCCTGACTCTCCAGGATCATGACCTGAGCCAAAGGCAGATGCTTAACTGACTGAGCCACCCAGGTGCCCCCCCATTTTTGTTTTAGCAAGAAAAAATTTGAAGCATTTTGAGATAAGAATTTGAAATTATGGGCAAATCTAATTATCAAGTTTATTTAGGTACTCAGAATAAATAAAATGATTTATCTTTACATATGTCTATTACAAAAAATAGCACATATAACAAGGGTTTGTTAAGTGTTATAAGTATATAAATAGTAATTATATATTTACTATGTATATTATATATTGTATTATATTTATATTATTATATTATATAGTTATATATTTACTATATATGTTATAGTAATTACATGTTTCATACATTTATCACAGAATAGAATAAAATTTAAATGGTCAAGAAGAGCCAATCTATATTTCTCACCATACTAATTTGACTAAAAAAGGTCAAGCAAACAAAAATCCTTCCAAAATAAATTGTTTGTGTTTTTTCCATAAAATTTTTTCTTTGTTTTTTTTTTTTTTTTTTTTTTTATTTTTTGTGTTTTTTTTTTGTTTTTTTTTTTTTTTTCCATAAACTAAGAGAGCAATGGAACATTTTGTTTTATACTCTACAACACAATATAATGTAAAGAACTTTTAATTCTTTTGTACAATTAAGTTCATAACATAGTTCTAGTATTGAAATAACAGGGGTCTTATATTTTTAAAGTGAAACAACATCAGAATGGTCAATTAATAGATTGAAAGAAATTGCATGGATCAATTTCTGGTTTAAATTTTCAAAGAAATGGTAAGAATCTTCCATACAAAGTTCATGTCACATCATGAAGCTAAAGAAGGGTATGCAAAAGGAAAAAGTAAGTTCTACCATTTTATAAAAATTTTAATACTAAGTAAATATCTTGGATTATAAAATATCTGCAATTTAAATTTACAAAAATATATGTTTTGTCAAAATATTAATTCTTGATCTTACATGATGATTTTGATATTGAAGTCATACTCTGAATTTGTCCTCTAATTCTGTTAGTTTTATTTGAAATTGTATTTAAAGCATACTATTAGGTATTTCCAGGGGGCAGCAGTCAGTTAAATGTCTCTTGCTAATCTATTCTATGGCTCTTTCAGGTTGCCCTGTCCTTTTTCCCTTATTAGGTCCAGCAGGTCCCCAGCAGATTTAGCCGTAGTTATTGGCCTGTCAGGAAAAATGATAAGGACAACACCAGGGGAGGTGCCTTTGCTTTCTAGAAGAAAGGCATATGGAGAATGGGGACCCTGGGAGAACAACATGAACTTACAATGAAGGAGTGGCTTACTTTTCCAAGTTTGAATGTTCAGAGGGGTCTGAACAGATAAGGCTCTGTTCACTAATATTTCCCATTCCATCCTCCTGGATCGTAGATTTCACCTGACTTTAGCAATGACAGGTCTGCCTTTCCTGGATAGCTATGCCTCTAGTGATGAAATCCTGTCCCTGCTCTTCAAATGTATCTATTCCTCTACTTTTTTTTTTTTTTAATTTTTAAGATTTTATCGAGAGAAAAAGTATGTGAGAGTGAGCGTCAGAGGAGGAGGAAGATGGGGAAGGAATCTTAAACAGATTCCACACTGAGCACAGAGCTGGGCACAGAGCTTGAGCCCACAACCAGTTGATGAGGACATACGCTGGAACCAAGAGTCAGACCCTGAACCAACTGAGCCACCCAGGTACCCCTCTATTGCCTTTTGATAAACTAGGAAGGAGACTCTGTCTCTGTCAGTCAGCCTCTAACCTTTTGCTCATGACTCTCATTTTCTCATTATCTGTCTTCAGCTCACCAAACACAATTCAGTAATAATTAGCAGATGGTTTTGACCTTGGAACATCATGCCACGCCCACCCAATTTCTTAGATGCCCGAAATCTTACATGCTGGTACCTTTCTTCAGTGACTGGTGATGTTTTTCCAGTTTTCCACTGGTGAAAAAACTTGAGTGCTTAGCTGCCCTCTCCGGTTTGCCCCACTTTCCATCATGGAGTGAGCCAGTCCTCAAAGCCCATTTTATTTGCCTATTTCTCTAATCATTTTCAGCAACACCTATGTTAGTGTGAGGCTTCCAAGAAGTTGATGTCAGGACTAACTAGACATCCAAAGATTTATGGGGGGAATGTCTATAAAGCAAAAAAGGGAAAGGGAGCAGGAGCAGGCTACTCAAGAAGCGACTTCCCACCACTCTAGTGGTTCTGACTTCTATCAATGGAGCATGGGAAGGAAGGCTTGGGAGGAAAAAGACCTGAGAAAGTGATGCAGTTTTTTTTTTTTTTTTAAAGATTTTATTTATTCATTTGACAGACATAGATCACAAGTAGACAGAGAGGCAGGCAGATGAGAGAGAGAGATGAGCCAGGGAAGCAAGCTCTCCACTGAGCAAAGAGCCCCGAGTGCGGGGGCTCAATCCCAGGACCCTGAGATCATGACCTGAGACGAAGGCAGAGGCTTAACCCACTGAGCCACCCAGGTGCCCCCCGCTTTTTTTGTTTTTTTTTTTTTTTTTTAAAGATTAGTGATGCAAGCTTTAAAAACCACCTAGTCTCAGGCCAGTGGGGTGAACCTGGACCAACATTTCCCATTTGTGGAATCTAGCAACTGGTCTGGGAAAGCCTGACTGTAGTACCTCTATCATGCTCAGTCATTAGTTAGGAGCGGATCAGGGGAACTGTGGTCTCAGTTTTCACAGGGTGAGTCATCCAGGGGTGCAGCAGCAGTTGGAGCAGTCAGACAACTCCACTCTCCACAGGAGATTCTCTTAGATGGACTTCTGAGCAGTGCATCTCCATGGCTGCTCCAGTATTCATCTAGAGACCTTGAGGCAGGTAACAAGGACGAGTCAATAGGTCCATATAGCAGGTTTACTTGAAAGGAAAATACAGAAAAACCTGAAAACCTAATGCATATTTGGTCTGCTTGTATCAACCATAGGACTACTTTATTTCTGGATTTCTAACTAAGTAAACAATAAATCCTATTTGTTTTAATCAACTTTATTCAGTTTTTACTTTTTTTCTCTTTCCTGAAAATAAGAAAGAGAAACAGTTTAATCAGTTATGTCACGGAACCAAAATTCTCTGGTTAAGTTCCACAAAAGTACTCGAAGGAGTACTGGTGAAACCCAGCAGCTTTTCATAGCTTTTATTAACTAATTTGCGTGAAGACTTCACTTTCAAGATTTTCCTTAGCATTCAAAGTAACTTTATACATCTCCGAGCATTATAGTCACCATTCAAGTAGATAAGAGGGAAGAGGAGTAAGGAACAGCATGCCATCACCTGGGTTGTTCTCTGTTTAAACCTCTTCAAGATGCTCTGCTCATATGGTTAAAACTTACATTTGATTCACCAGAGTTGGATTATATGTCTCCTCCAGCCACTGAAAAGTAGTTAGAGAAAAAAAGTCTATTGTGTATGAGTCAGTAAAACAAATATGGGCAATATGACCTGCCACTGTCTATCTGAGTTTCCATTTTCTATCACAAACGTCTTTAAGTGAGAAATATAGTTATCAGCAAGTGGAAAAAGTAATAGGAGTAAAGGTTGGGGAAAATGTATGTAGAGTCAGATTTTCCAACCTTCTACTGTGGGTTATTAAGATGTTGTCTAGGGGCGCCGTCTAGGTTGGCTCAGTCAGTTAAGCATCTGCCTTTGGCTTCTGGTCATGATCCCAGGGCCCTGTGACAGAGACCCTATCAGGCTTCCTGCTCAGCGAGGAGTCTCTTCCCCCCCTTCCACACTGCTCCTGTTGGTGTGTCCCCCCTGTGCATGGGGTGTGTGTGAGTCTCTATCAAACAAACAAACAAACAAACAAATAAAATCTTTAAAAAGAAGAAAGATTGTCTAATATTGATTAGAAATATTGTCTAATATTGATTAGAAAGATTGTCTAATATTGATGACACAAGGACAACAGGACTAAGAAAAGTACCTAAAATACATTTTGACTAAAGGATGGAGTATTAAAGAAACTTTTCAATTTGTCTTTAAAACTTTTATTCCCCTATCCTTTCCACATTATAGACAACCAAACACACAACTTGAGTTTAACCTTGTAGAAAGAGCCTTTGTGAATTATTCAATATTAAATAATAACACACATACACACACATATATGTATATGTATACATATATAACTATACATAAACGAATAGAAGAAAAAAACAACATAATTTTCAACACTCGAAAGGAAGGGAAACAAGGCGAGGAAAATTTTCTCATTTGAAAGGGGAAAATGAGGAAAGGGGAAGCAGCACCTGGGTGACTCAGTCATTTAAGCTTCTGCCTTTTGGCCTCACTCAGGTCATGATCTCAGGGTTCTGGGATCAATCCCCGTGTTGGATTCCTGCTTAGTGGGGAGTCTGCTTCTTCCTCTGCCCTTCACACCCTGCTCATGTCTCTCTCGCTCGCTCTCTTTCTCTCAAATAAATAAATAAAATCTTAAAAAAAAAAAAAAAAGAAAGAAAGTGGAAAGGAGGAAGGAAGGAGATAAATTTGTCATGACTTATAGAGATGAAGAGTCAGAGTATTAAAACAATATTCTTAGATTAGTGTGGTATTTTGACCAAAGGATGGAGTAGTAGTAAAGGAATTCTTTTAATTTGTCTTTAAGTCTTTATTCCTCTATCCTTGACATATTATAGAAAATCAAACACACCTGAGTTTAATTCAATGGAAAGAGACTTTCTGAATTTTTTTAATATTTAATGTTCTTGCAGTTTACAATTAGATTGAAGTGTACTAAGTGTTCTTTCTTTCTTTATATTTTAAAATTTATAATTTCTTGGATTAGGACAAAATCACAATTTTTAATTAATGATTTTATTGTTTCCATTGATTGCTATAATTAAAGACTAATGGCATTCCTAAGACTGCCTTTTGTAGATATCAAGTGATTCCGCACATATTGGCATATATTTTGCCTTGATGTTTAAAAAGCTAAAAAAAAAAAAAAAAAACTCAGTTAATGCTATAAGTGTCTCTTATTTCAATGCCAATCAAATGAAAATATTCTCTTCTAGCTTTTTTCTTTTCTTTACAAGATCCTAAAAAGTTATAATGTATGGTCTTTTTAAATTTGTGTTCAATTCTTACTGGTTATTGTTGTAAAAATGTTAATTGTTAATTGCCAGCTCTTGTTTTTGTACCGGCATGTGAATTTTAATAAGACTTTCCAAGTTCTAAAAGACAGAGTACACCTTTAAAAATTTTAAATATCAAAACCCTCAGATTGTTTTGAAGTGGCAGAGGGGTGGGAGGTTGGGGTACCAGATGGTGGGTATTATAGAGGGCACGGATTGCATGGAGCACTGGGTGTGGTGCAAAAATAATGAATTCTGTTATGCTGAAAATAAATAAAAAATAAATTAAAATTTTTTAAATATCAAGAGGACAATTGCATAGATTCTGTTTCTTTTATTTTGGTTAATTTATTCACATACATCTTTTCAAGTGGTTAAGGTTACAATCTTCCATTGGTAAAGGTTCCAAATCTAAAAGAAAAGCAAAAAGTGCATTCATGGGCATGTAATAATAAATAATGGAAGATGCCAATCAAATTAGTTTTAAAAATACCAATAACAGGGCACCTGGGGTGGGCTCAGTGGGTTTAAAGCCTCTGCCTTCCGCTCAGGTCATGATCCCGGGGTTCTAGGATCAAGACCTCTTCGGGCTCTCTGCTCAGCCGGAAGCTTGCTTCCCTTTCTCTCTCTCTGCCCTACCTGTGATTTCTGTCAAATAAATAGAAATCTTTTAAAAAAATACCAATAACATATATATAATATTAATATAGTATATATAATATAATAATAATATCAATAGTGCCCATTCAATATTTGTTCCTATCCCTTGTATGCTGAAAAAAAAAATCACGGTTTTGTTTGGAATGGCATTGTGTCCAATCCCAAACAAAAATGGTAATAGCTGGGGAATTAGCAGTCTTCTTGCTCCATGTGAGAAAAGTAAAAACAATCACAAACATGTTGAGCCACTGGCCCGAGATCAGCAATCGTCAAATTCTGACCTTTTTTTTTTTGAATGAATAAAAGGAATTTCTTTATTCCATGTAAGTCATTACCTCATTATTTGTAGACAAATGTAGTCTTAACATATGAATACCCAATATTTTTATAGTCATAATGTTTGCCTAATTCTTTTATTATCATTGTCTCATTTATTTGTACAGAATGTATGTGGCAAAAACATAGTTTTTTTTTCACTTAAGCTATGTTCACATATAATAATTCTTTTCTGCAGTGCAATTTTCTACAATTGAAAGCAGTATATTGGTTTATCCAGTTACATTTAGAATCAGTTTAGATGAAAAAGTAAGGAAAAACTGGAAGATTTTTTTCTAGACAGAAAGAGATTCAAAGCAAAGTATGGTGAATTCAATGAAAATGTGGCTTATTATTTTTTATAATTACCTATAGAGAATTATTTTTTATAATTACCATGGCTTTAATGGAAAGCTTATATGAGGGATATGAAATCCTATAGAAGAATAAATTCTGACAAAGTTTTAATATAAAGCTATGATTATAAATTCTAGCACAAGTGACTATATTGTGTAGGAGAGTTAGTATCCTTTTAATTTAGAGAAAAATAACAAAATGACAAGAATTTAATGATTTTAAACAGCTGGCAGAATTTTGGAAATATGGCAGAAAAAATTCGGATCTAGTAGGATCCTTTTTACTAAAAATCATGTGGATATGGGGCAAAATACATCCAGAATAAAATAAAATGAAGAAAGAATCTGGTCAGCAGACACGAATAATAAGGCTCCAGAGGGTGCCAAAGTCTTCTCCTACCGTGGAAGTTTTGGTAGCAGATATACTCCTAGAAGCAAGCGAAGAGGTAAATAATAAAAGTTAGGAACCTCAGGTGCTCATAGTCTCTATAATTTCAAAATAAAAATACCCTCTATTTTATGGCCCAGTTAGTTAGGGACTTCATCTGTCTACTGCTTGGATGCAGGAGGTGGGGTGGAAGCCATCATCAGTAAAAGGATTCTAGACTTACACCAACTGTGAGCATAGACAAAGCCTAAAATAATTTTCTGGGGTCAGTAACAAATGAAAGTGTGGGGGCGCCTGGATTGCTCAGTGGGTTAAGCCTCTGCCTTCAGCTCAGGTCATGACCTCAGGGTCCTGGGATCAAGCTCTGCATGGGCGGGGTCTCAGCTCTGCTGGGAGCCTGCTTCCCCCACGTCTCTCTGCCTGCCTCTCTGCCTGCTTCTGATCTCTGTCTGTCAAATAAAAAATAAATAAAATCTTTGGACAAAAAAAAAAAAAAAAAAAGAAAGAAAGCGTGGGCCTCTGTTTCAAAAAGAAGAAAACAAGTAAAATATACAACCTTTACCTCTCTCTCATTTTATGTCTCTTGGCTCATCCTGTGTTTTATTCGCTATATAATGTTTTTTTTCTAAGTAAAAAAAAAAAAATAATCACTTGCAGGAATTTTACACTTCATATTTATAACCTGCAATAATAACTTTTTAAATACAATATTGAATGCTGAGTTAGTATGAGGAAACACAAAAATCATACATTTCATGTTCCATAACTCATATATGCACATGTAGTCATTCTATCAGAACAGTGGAAATGCTTATGAACTCTGCTGTTTTTTATTTAACTTCTTGATACATGCACATTCTACCTAAGTATGTTGCCAAAAAACAAGAAACTATGGAAAACCCTGTATTTCCCTTTCCTTGTATGTTATCATTTTCAGTGTAAGTGGTTGGCTTAACCAGGGATTTGAGATAGTGAGAAAGGGTCTGATAGGGTTCTTTGGTCATTAGCATGTCTGAGAATTCCCATGTGCTTTTTCCTCCTTGATGTAAATTATGGTTGAACAGAATGAATGATCTCTTTGGCCTGTCAGTGCCTTTGCTTCACCAGATGTAGATGTAGCCTGGTTCCTTGCCTTCAGTGTTGTTGAGCTCCCATGCATCATGGGTGTATGGGAATCCTGTGCTTAGGGAGCATTATGAGCATTCTTTGTGAACAGAGCAACAAGGAAAGGTAGATACTTACACTGCACGTTATCTCCCTCTGCACCACTGTCCCAGTAGACTTTCACTTATAAGACATAAATTTAAAAATAACAATTATCAAAAAGTTTCAGGAAGGTGACAACTGAATATTCAGCTTGCACAGAGCTATTCTTGAGTGTGGGGATCATGACTATACAGATGTTAATACATTGCATTATAAATTTTGTTACCAATATAATTATGAAAAAAGGGCAAATGTGCATTGAGATTAGGAACAGCACTTATTTACATGAGAACAATTCACAGATTTTTATTAGTAGCATTTTTAAATTATAGAAATGTAATAAGAAATGATAAAGAAGAAAATCTAAAACACAAAGAAACTGTTGTAGGAGGCAGAACTCTAAGATGATGCCCCATGACCCTTGTCCAGATGTAATCCCTACTCCTTTGAGTCAAGGTTGCATTCGTAAATATGATGTTAGCTATCACTACCATAATTATGTTTCATCATAAGGGCAAACAGGAGATTATCATGGGTGGGTCTGACTTAATCAGGTGAACCATTTAAAAGTAGAGTTTTTGCACTGGATGTTTGGAAAAGAGAAAGTCTAAAAGACATGATCCCGCTGGCCTAGACAAAAGCAAATACCCATGTTGTGAATTGCCTATGGGGTCACATGGCAAAAAAAAAAAAAAAAAAAAAAACTGCAGGCAGCTTTTAAATTCTGGCAGGAAAACAATTTCAGTCATACAGCAAGGAAATGAATTCTGCCAACAAATAGTAAGCTTGGAAGAGAACCCTGGGCCCCGGATGGAAACCACAGTCCTGGCTGACACCTTGTTTTCAGCCTAGAGACTCTGAGCAGAGAATCCACCTAAGCTGTGCCTGGATTTCTGACCTACAGAAACTGTGAAATAATAAGTGTGTGTTGTTTTAAGGAACTAAGTTTATGTAGCAATTTTTTATGAAGTAATAATAAACTAATATATCTAGGAATAACATTTTGGCATATATCTTTATAGGTGTATCTTCTATAGCTTTTTTCTTTTTTTTTTTAAAGATTTTATTTATTTACTTGACAGACAGAGATCACAAGCAGGCAGAGAGGCATGCAGAGAGAGAGGAGGAAGCAGGCTCCCTGCCGAGCAGAGAGCCCGATGTCGGGCTCGATTCCAGGACCCTGAGACCATGACCTGTGCTGAAAGCAGAGGCTTTAACCCAGTGAGCCACCCAGGCACCCCTATAGCTTTTTTCTTATGTACACATATATATCATTTTGTGTGTAATGGATTTATAATTTTTATTTAATCCTTTTTTATTTACTGTGATGGTGAATATTTTTCACCCAATTAAACAAATTTACCACACTCTTAAAAACAAACAAACAAACAAACAAACAAACAGGAATCATGCCCATGAGGCCTGCTCTGGATATAGGATCCAAATTTATATTATCTGGAAGGTATTAGAAATAAAAATTAAGAAATGAACCTAAAAAATTGTCCAGCATTATTGAAACCACTGGTAGACACAAACTTGAAATACCTATAGTGAATATTAGTGGAAAATAATCAAGTTCACTTATTTTATTAGCACATGCATTGTTTAAATAGCAATATATTAGGAAAGATTCAAAAGCCTGTTGGGAAATGGTATAATGAATTTCTAATTTTAATATAAACTATGATATTAAAGAATGGCATAACAACATAAAAGTGCATGATTCATAAGTACATCCTAATGAATGTTTACAAAGCAAGTACACCTGAGTAACCACCAGTCATGCCTGGATATAAAACTCTTAACAGTTACCCCCTAGAAGCTCTTTCATGCCCTGTCCTACATATTATTGAAGCCTCTGTTCAAAAGATAACCATTATCATGATTCCTCAAACCCTAGAACTTGATCTTTTTCAGATTTGTATTCAATGCAATCATACAGTTTATATCTGGCTCCCATTGCACATTTTGTTTGTGGAGATTCACATAAGTGGTTGTATGCAACAATAACAGTTATTTTGATTTCTGTAGGGTAAAACATTTCTAATGCAATTTATTTTCTATCCTATTATTGATGCACACTTCTAGTTAGGTGTCATTATGAAAATGCTGCTATCAGCATTCTATGATATGTCTTTTGAAGCATGTATGTACACATTTCTGTTACCCAGGAATGGAACTGCTGGTGCATGGGCTATGTGTATGCTAACCATTCTAGATATTGCCAAAGAGTTTCAGAGTGGTTGTAACAATTTTACACTCTACTTAGCAATGCTTGAAGGATCTTGTTACTTCAACAAATACTTTCCCTTGTTGGCTTTTTCCCCTCAGTTTTTGAGTGTCTTTTTTTTTTTTGCATCTCTGCAAAGATCCTTATTTTCATGTATCTATTATATATATGTATGTGACCTGCCCAAGTCTCTTACGCATTTTTTTTATTGGATGCCTTTTCCTTATTATTTGTAGTAGTTCTTCATACAGTCTAGATTCAAGTCCTCCATTAAGTATGTGTGTAGCCAAAATAGTGTCTGTATCAGTTTGCTAGAGTTGTCATAACAGCAGACCACAGAGTGGGTAGGTTACTCAACAGCAATTTATTTACTCAAAGCTTTGGAGGCTAGGAATCCAAGATCAAGGTAACAGGTTTGGTTTCTTCTGAGGCCTTTCTCCTTAGCTTGCAGATGGCTGCCTACTTTTTTGTGCCCTCATATAGTGTTCTCTCTGTGCATGGCAATCCCTACCACCTCTCTGTGTGTCTAAAATTCCCTCTTCTGAAAGGACATCAGTCAGTGTGGGTGAGACTCCAGCCTAACAGTCTCATTTAAACTTAGTAACCTTTTTAAAGGTCCAGTTTCCAAACACAGTCACATTCTGGACTATTAGGTGTCAGCACTTAAAGATATGAATTTAGAGGGGATACAATTCAGCTCATGGCATTTCTCTATTCTATGATTTTAAACCTTTGAAATTTGTTGAAATTTACTCTACTTTCCAACTTTGCTCAGTTCTAGAAAATACATCAAATGAATATGAAAAGTGTATGCATTCTATAACAGTTGAGTGCAAGTTATTATATATAAAAATTAGGTTAAGTTAGTTAACCACAATTGTAGTTTGTATTTTTTTTTTTTCCTTATTTTTGCCTGCTTTTTCTATCATTGTTGAGATGTTTATTTAAGTCTCCTATTCTGATTTTGGGTTTGTCTGTTTTTTCTTTTGCTTATCAACCTCTGGTTTTATCTTTTAAGGGTATGATGTTAGAAGCATACAAATACAGAACCATCAAATATTTCTGATGAATCTTTTCCATTATAAAATATATGTATTTTTTTACTTATTATTTAGATATAATTTCAAAATTACATAAAATTTTCAAGAGCAACACGAATAACTCTATATTCATTTTGCTCAGTGAACTCTTCAAGTTTTTCCCCCATCCTAATGATGTCTTTTATCAAAAATGACTTATTGCAAAGATCATGAGCTGTCCTCAGTTGTCATATCTCCCTAGCTTTCTTCAATCTGTAAAAGCTGCCTCTTCCTTCCTTCCTTCCTTCTTTTCTTCCTTCCTTCCTTTCCTTCTCAATTCTAGATCTTGTGCTCTGTCATTTATACTCCAAGGAGAGCTCTTGGAGCTTAATAAAAATATCCGTTATCTTCACACATTAGTAAGTCAGCACAGAAAGGAAGCAGGTCATTTTTTTCCCCCTAGAATGGAGACTAGATTGTCTCAAATTTTGAAAAGAAAACATATCTTATGTTATATAGCTGAGAAAAATACAGTCTCCTAAAACATAGAGGTGGAGTAATTCTGTGCCCAGGTGTATTAAACTTATTTATTTCAGCCTACACCAACTTCAGAATGTCAATATGGAGGAGGAGTGACAATATGCTTCAATACATAGGAAATTGCAGTTTACAAAGTACTTCCATAATTCATGATATCTAATGACAACACAATCCTGTAAATTAGGTAGAGCTCCAATTATGTCTGAATGGACAGAGAAGTAAGTGCCCTTTACAAAAGCACGTATTTATTAGTTTACAGAATAGCCAAACTCAAGGAGTGAAAAAGAGGAGAGAATTCATTCTTTATAATATCTCTTAAAAGAAGATTCCATTCTTTTGATTCACCTCTCCAACAATAAATAATAAGTGTGACTCACTTTTATCTACTAAATAGAAATGACCAGGATAAGTAAAAAATGCAAGTTTACATCTAACTCAAGCTTGTCTTTCCATATCCCCAATCCATGTCCTAAGTGTCCAGAAGGAATATATTGTCAATCATTTCATTCTTGCCTTTCCTCTTCCCTCTGCTGCTGGCTTCATAGTGCAAGAAGGGAGGGTTAGAGGAAAATGAGAGTAATGAAACAATAATGCCTTTTTCATTTCTTTCAATGTGAGGAAGGTGTCCTGGCTGTTGAGTATCCTTCATGACATGGGTTCAAATTCCCAGCTCTTTTGCTCTTTTGTGGGGCTATAAGTGAGAGCATACAAAGCTGGGGGCCCTGTGGGGTATTCTCCCCTGCATAGCTCCAGACAGAAACAGTATGCTCTCCTGCCATGCCTGGCAACTCTTCCTGCTTTTGACCATGTGATTTCCACTCCTATTTCCTGAAGACAACTGATTCTCACAGGCTTTTCACTTGCTTTCAAGATGGCTGCTTAGTTTTCTTTACTGCATACAAATTGCCACAAACTTTTCTATATAATGCACATTTATTATCTTATGGGTTCTTTAGGTAAGGTGTTCAGGCACTCTTTAGATGGGTTTTTGGCTCAGGGTTTGT
Source organism: Mustela putorius furo (assembly GCF_011764305.1). Lineage (NCBI taxonomy): Eukaryota > Metazoa > Chordata > Mammalia > Carnivora > Mustelidae > Mustela > Mustela putorius. The sequence goes on along the minus strand of NW_025421474.1, from coordinate 85,563 downwards.
CTCATAAGTCTGCAAAGTGTCAGATGGGTACATTTTAGGTCAAGGAATGGGGATGGATCTATTTCTAAGCTTGCTCAGGTTGTGATAGAATCTGTTTCCTTCTATCTGGAGCACTGATAGCCTCAGCTTCTTGCCAACTGTCAGATAGAGTCTACCCTCAGCTCCTAAAGGCCATGCTTAGATTCTAGAGGCCACCTGCAGTTTCTTGCCCATATGGAATTCCTCATCATGGCCACTTACTTCCTACAGTCAAGGAGGAGAGTCAGTTAGCATGGCAAAGTTGTATATAATGGAACATACCCACTGGAATGATAACCCAACATCTTTGCTATATATTGTTGGTCACATAAGTCTTTGGCCCTGTTAACACTCATGGGGAAGAGAAGGTACCAGGGCTTGCATACCAGGTCAGGATCATTAGGAAATACCTTAGGCTTTCTCCATCCTGATGACTAAAAGCACTTGTCATCTATCTGTCACCTTTAGTTGGTCCATGGGAAACTTATGGATTTTTATTTTTTTAAATGAACACATGTCAAAGATACTATATAACTCACTGATAATCAAATCTGTAAACTATCAGAACCAATTCAAAGGAGAATTAAACATACACACACATCAGGAATGCTGAAATTAATTTATAAATAAAAGTGAGATTGGTCAGGGGCACCTGGGTGGCTCAGTGGGTTAAAGCCTCTGCCTTCGGCTCAGGTCATGGTCCCAGGGTCCTGGGATAGAGCCCCGCATCGGGCTCTCTGCTCAGCGGGGAGCCTGCTTCCTCCTCTCTCTCTGCCAGCCTCTCTGCCTGCTTGTGATCTCTGCCTGTCAAATAAATAAATAAAATCCTTAAAAAAAAAAGTGAGATTGGTCAATATTTATAGGACAATAATCATCACATCCATCAGACAAAATTCATTCATATGTCTCTGGACAAAAATAATCTGCATTATTATACATTTTCTACACTCCTATTTCCTGAAGACAGGAACAACAACATTTTCTATTGGAGAATTATAAAATAGCTCCAATACAATGAGCAGTGCAGTCCCTATAGAATGAAATAACACAGAAATGTTCATTAGACAGCACACAAAGCAATCTTTCATTTTGGTTCATTTCAAAGGCTTCTATGTTTTTCCTGACATGTCAAAGATATTCATAAGATTATTTATAGCCATAGAAGTGAAAAAATTATAATCCATTTAGAACACCAACAGAATTGATTAAATAAATTTATTATCTATTATAGATCAAAATGTCATGTAGCTATTAAAATGATATTGAAGAATAATATCTAATGATAAAGATATTTAAGATATTTGAAAAGATGCATTCAGCAACTGTTTACCTTGTGCCACTCTAGATGGAACATTAAACAGTCATATCATTTATATGACTAATTAACAAAGGATAGCATTATAATACTAAGAGTAGCTATCTCTGAAAGTGTGATTAAGCATTTCCATGTATTTGTTTTTTGCTGATTTATATTTTTCAAATACTTCACAATGAAAAAGTTTTCTTGGAAAAGAAAGAAATATTACAAAAGTTACTGAGCAGGTACCCTGTTAAAAATATATACACTGAGCATGTACTCTGTACCGGCGCCATAGGAAAATGAATCACACATAAATTTTCTGCTCTGAAGAAAATAGCATTCCAGTGGAAGAGATATGATGTCAACTCATAATTAGGGTAAACCATGAAGCATACAAGGAAAAGGACATATCAGACCCAGAGAGCACAGAGTTTTAAGAGGGATTGCCCTGGACTGACAATATTAGTGTCAATAGTGCAGCATGTGGGATTTAGGGAGGAATTCAGAAAGTGGGATGCCAGAGCAGGATCGTGGACCATAACTTAGAGTCGGCTATGATGAAATCAGAGTGGGAGGATGAAGAAGAGAATCCGAATACGAATCTACAGTCCCGGTAAATGCCGTTTTGTTCGGTTTTATATGTATAAGGTCTAGGTTTCTACATGAAAAGTATGCATAATTGTGTACATATGATTACTTAAAAATACCCAATAAAGTAAAAGTGCTCTGATTTTGTGCTTCGATAGTACTTTGAAAATGCTACTATCATTGTGCTAGTTTGATTAAATGAAATTGTATATTTACTTGCTATCTGTTTCAACATACTCTAAACTGGTTGAAGCCATGATCCATGCCTGTTTTGTTTTATGTCACATCTAGGGCTAAGCACATTATAGGAGATTCTTAAATATCTATTAATTAAAATAAGAATAAAAAAAAAAGAAAGCAGAATACTACATTGTTTCTTTCTTTTAAGTTTTTATTTATTTATTTATTTGACAGAGATTACAAATAGGCAGAGAGAGACAGAGAGAGAGGGAAGCAGGCTCCCCGCTGAGCAAAGAGCCTGATGCAGGGCTTGATCCCAGGACCCTGGGATCATGACCTGAGCCAAAGGCAGAGGCTTTAACCCACTGAGCCACCTAGGTGCCCCTATTATATTGTTTCTTATCTATAAATTCATAGATTCTTGACATGCCAGACTGGTTGCACTTGTCTCTATTGATGGCCTCTCTCACCCTTACCATCTTGGGTTACTCCAGTCATCCTAAACATTAGACTGTGCCAGATGAGATGTAAATATCTGTGATATTGTGATTTATGATAAGGAATATATTTGGTCTTTGTCCCATTTCTGTCACAGAGGTCCTATAATCGTTGGAATTTCCTAAGTGAAGTGATAGGAGCAATAGAGTTGTTATGTTAAAGAGCTGGCCTTCAGAAGATATTATGTACCCTAAGGATGGAGATTGGTTGTCAGGGAACCCAACTCTGTCATTCTAGGACTGCAGTGTTCAGTCCCATCCCTGACCTGGGAAAGGTGAGGGGGCCAGAGATCGAATCAGTTGCCAATGGCTGATGATTTATCAATCATGCCGATGTCATGAAACCTCCAGAAAAATCCAAAAGACAGGTTCAGAGGGCCTCAGGGTTGATGAACACACAAGAGATGTGGGGAGAGTGGTGAACTCAGAGCATGGAAGCTCTGTACCCTTTCCCCATACTTTGTCCTATGCATCTCTTATATCTGGCTGTTTCTGAGTTATATCCTTTGAAAATGAGTCAGTGATTTGGTGAGTGGAGTGTTTCTATAGGTTCTGTGAGCCATGTTAGCAAATTAATTGAATAAGAAAAGGGCTCATGTGGACCTCTGGCTATAGTCAGTAGTGTCCGATGCACAGGTGACAACTTGGACTTGCTGTTGGCATTTAAAGTTAGGGGCCTGTGGTGTACTATGTGGTGGGTACACTCAGGTCTTGAGCTTGTAGCTTGTGAAATCTGGTGTGATTTCCTGGTAGATAGTGTCAGAATTGAGTTGAACTGTAGGGCATCCAGCTGGCTTCAGAGAATTTCTCATGGGGAGAACCTCCAACACACACACACACACACACACACACACACTAAAATTGGGGCACAGAGAATTTTAGTAATCACATATAGGTGCTTAAGGGACCTATGTAAGGGTTATAAGAAATTTCAAGTTTACATGTAATTCAAGATTCTTTTTCTACACGCCTATTGCCATTTTTGACAGTGCATCATTCTGTGTGTTCTGGGAATAGGATAGAAAGAGACGATCATTTTTCTGTGGCTTAAGATCACTCACTCAGACTCTCTGATTTCTTTCTTGAAACCACATTTTTGGTTAGGATCAGTAAAGGAATCATGGAGAGAAGGCATACAAAGGCTGTAATTTTCATCCTAAGACTCTTATTTCCGTTTTCTTTCTAAATTGTCTATTTATGCCCCTTCTTATAGACTGGTGGAAGCACTATGTATGGTAAGCAGCCTCTAGGGAGGCTCCCAAACAGAACTACCTTTTGATATTTAATCCCTTCTGGTATCTCTGCTTAAGTGTAGATTGGACTTACTGGCTCATTTCTAGAAAACAGACTATCACAGAAGAGATGAGACATCATGAAAATAGGATAAAAAAACCACCATGACCGCTGTCTTATGTTCTTTCCCTCTTTTGCTCACGCACTCTTAGAGAAGTTAGCTGCCGTTATTTTAAGCTGCTTTCTGGAAACTTCCACATGGCAAGAAACTGATGTCTCTACCTGGCAGTCTGGAGGTATTCTAATGCTATGTGAGTGAGCTTAGAAATTTCTCCTTTCATGAAGCTTCAAGTTGACTATGGCTCTGTCTGATACCTTGACTGGAGCCATGTGAGAGATGTTGAGCCAGGGAGAGCAGCTAAGCCATGCTTTGTTTCCTGATACACATACTGAACTCATGTTTATTATTTTAAGCCTCATTGGTAATTTATTTTGCAGTGGTAATCAAATATACGCTCCTGGATGAGTATTAAACCCGGTAGTCCCCCAAACTTCAGTAGCTTAACAAAATACAATGCCTCTTAATGTTTGTAGTTATGTGTATGTTTGTAAGTCTTTGGTTACTGTTTATCTACCCATTCAGATTGTCTGAGCTATGAGGATAGGGACCATGTTTGTTAGGTTCAGGGTAACATCTTTAGTTCTTCACAAGCACGTGGTAGGTATTTGATAAATATTCTTTGAGTGATTGAATAAATGAATGAATGATCTCATACAGTCTCACTTACCCTTATTTATAAACTGAGAAGATTTCTAAGTCTGTCCAAAGATCCAACACTCTGTGCTGTGATGTGGGGACAGTTAATAAATGCTAACATGAGGGTAAATGTAGGGATTTTTCTTTAGAGAGACACCCTGTTTTTTTTTTTTTTTTTTTTTTCAGCCTGAGTGCTCTCCCTTCCTGATTAGTAAGTCTCAGAGGAATGCTCTTCTCACCACAGTGTGGCTAAGAACACAGATGGAACACTTAGTGGATGTCCTTTGTGGGTAGCTAGGCAGAACACTGACCTACACAAAGAATTCTGATGGGAGTTAGATAACTCGGTTTCTTTTCTCCCAAGGTCAGATTTTGTCCTATTCTACTTTGGAATGAAGGAAGGGAAAAACAAACTGGATATTATTTTTAAAATGGTACTCATTTGCTCTCTCTTACTTTACTGTGCAACTCCCTCCCCCCCCCGCCATGGAGTTCCACTCTTGAATAGCTTTCTTTGTCATTGAGTGTGTGTGTTTGCATGTATATGTCTGTGTCACTTTGAATTTTTTCCAAGCTCAGTATTAAGTTGAAAAAAGGAAAGCAAACAAGCAAGCAAACAAACAAAAGCACAGAATAGAAACTTCCATTTAATCTTTATTGTTTTATTTTTCTTAAGATTTTTTTAAAGTTTTTTTTTTTTAAATTTATTTGAGAGAGAGAGAGCTAGTGGAGGGGCAGAGGCAGAGAAGCGACTCTGCTGACCATGGAGCCTGAAGCTAGGATCGACCTCATGATCCCTAGATCATGACCTAAACCCAAATCAAGAGTCGAACTATTAACTGACTGAGCCATCCAAGCACCCCTAATCTTTATTGTTTTCCCTTCTCCGTTTCTGCACTTCATATCCCTATTTCATGAACTTCTTTATCTTCAGATGAGCTTTAAGGGAACAAATAACTGGAAAAGTGGCCAAGCGCTGGCCCCTGGGATTGAAACCAGGAAGGGGAAGGGTCAGGAGAGGTGTGGGGGGAGGGGCACTAACATTTAACTGCTTCCTCTGGGCCATGCACTTTATATCTATAGACCTATTGAATTCTCACAGAAACTATTCTGGAGGTAATATTACTTCTTTCTCTCCCATTTTCTAGGTGAAGAGCCTCAGGTTTAGAGAAGTTAAACATTTTAGTCATGGTTAAACAGTACGACTGGGTCAGAGCAGGTATCTGAATGCAGGTTTGCCTGACTCTAAACTGCACGTGATTCTCATGTCACTTACTTGTAAAGAAAGGAGCATGACTGTGCAGAGTACCAATCAATAGGAGGAGAATCTCTCCCAGCAGATTGTGTGGTCTTAGAGTTAAAAGTGGAGTGTTTGCACCTTACTTAAGTTGCAATGGATTCCCTGATTTCAAAAATGTGTAAGGGTTTCTCCAGGGACATAAATTTGTTTGGTGCTGAAGAAGAAACAAAGATCAATTTAAAACACACACTTATCGTGCCCATACAGACATGGGCTGGGAACTGTGTTTTGCCAGCATGCCATTAGCCATCTGTGTTTCAGATTTTCCAAACGAGTTTTTGTATTTACTTGCTCTCATGGCAAAACCTCTCAGAACACTCCTTGGTCATTTGAAAATCCATGTTGACACAAGCTTTGCTGGAGTTGCTTGTAATTCCATAGTAACCAAGGGCCTCTCCTAGCTGTTTTCTTGGCTTTATTCATCTGTTTGCCCTTCCTTTTAGAAATCTGCAACAGTGTCGGGTTTGTATAATCTTAGTTCTTTCCTTATGCCCAGAGGCCAAAAGAGAGAAAAATGTGTGGAGAATTGGGGAATTCTCGGCCAAATTGAATGAGAAAATTGAGGCAATTATCTGAAAAATACATGTGAAAACCTGTTATCACTCAGAATGAAAGGTAAAAGACTTCAAATTTCTGTTTCATTTGGACTAAGAAGGCTTGAAGAGATTGCAATCTTTCCCCTCTCATGCATAAATCACTGAGTTACACATTTGCAAGGATGAAGGTGTCACTGAAGTACTTGTTTAAAAATAAATATTGCTTCTCACCGAAAGGCTAAATTCATTCTCCAAGGAGCTGTAGTCATGGTAATGACACTTCAGAACTAAAATCAACATTACTTTCTTCGATGAAGCTACTTATTGCCTGGTTTCAGAAATACACACGTTTTGCCTATTTGAGAATTTAAACCATTAAATGAATGCTCTTGAACATCATTGTCCAAGGTTCTTAAATTTCTTCCCTTTAAAAACGTATGTGCTTTCTTTTCAGCTGGTCATAAAGGCTGCTATTATGTTATTAAATAGATCAACAACTAAATCCAGGACCTATCAGTTTTCTCTGACAAAAAGTTATACTCGATGTCGGGAATGTGGACTTTTCCCCTTCATATTGGTAGGTATGGAGCAATTGTTTACCCAACACATGATTTGTATAATGAGAAGCTCACTCTTTTGTTCATGAAAGGGTCTTTCTTAATTTTTCAATATACTTTTTTAATATACTTTTTTTTCCCTGTGTGTATAGGTTTATTGTAGAAAATTGGAGAGTATTTCAAAAGTGAGGGAGAACACAAACAGTACTAATTCACAAACAGTAATTGTAGTTAAGGTGTGGCATATTGGTATGTACCTCATGGAGCTAAAATGTATGCAACGGTGTTTCCTATATTTCACATTTCATACATCTTGAGCATTGCCCTTGTCCAACATATTCTGTAAAAGCCTCATTTGTAATAACTGAATACTATTTCATGTCCTAGGGGCTAAAATGATAATTTATTAGTTTAGAAACCTTATGTCTTGATCTTCTAGAGAATACAGGAGTAAATACCAGCAATGTGCTTTTCCATTTCCTTCTGGAACTTCATTTTGTATCCTAATATTAATAAAAGATAATTAGATTTTTACCTAATAAAGAAAACTATAAGTGCCTGGAACATCATTTTAGAATGTTATAAATGTAAATAAGATAGCGATGTTTGGACATTTTATACACAATAGATATCCCACACTTTCACAATGGAATCCTCGCTAATACCTTTTGACTCTTTTGTTTAATTTCTCTCCCATCTGAGATTTTATTAGGAACAGTTCTTGGGAATTGAGACAGAAAGCACTTTCATTCACCCTTACCTCTTATTCTGTTTTGTGATTTGGGGTTCAAAAGGAAGGAAACTCTCTGTATTTTTTGGAAAACACTGCTATGCTTCTCTGAAAATATAAAGATAAATGATGAGTTTTGCTTGAGCCCTTCTGCTTTCTGCCCTCTGCCCTTCAGCATCTTAATGTTAGGCAACCTTCAGCAGAAGGGAAAGCTGCTCTGGTACAGCAAAGGGAAATGGGTTGTCTACAAATGAGTTGTCTACTTATAGAGGCCTGTCTGTTTGCTTTTACTGCGTGTGGATTTTTTTTTTAAAGATTTTATTTATTTATTTGACAGACAGAGAGATCACAAGTAGGCAGAGAGGCAGGCAGAGAGAGGGGGGGAGCAGGCTCCCTATGAAGCAGAGAGCCTGATGTGGGGCTCGATCCAGGACCCTGAGATCATGATCTGAGGCTTAACCCACTGAGCCACCCAGGTGCCCCCTGCCTGTTACTTTGATCCTCAAGAATAGATAAGAATTTCTCAGGTAAATAAGTTTTAGTATTCAATATCTTTAAGACCCTAAGACCATTAATTGTTATTGCTTGGAATGTACTAATGACTTTACTTAATCACTTGGATTGTGCTGGCCGCAACTCCTGATTATATTAGTTTTGAAGCCTCGTCAAAATCTACCAGTGCAGGGGCGCCTGGGTGGCTCAGTGGGTTAAAGCTTCTGCCTTCGGCTCAGGTCATGATCCCAGGGTCCTGGAATCCAGCCCCGCATCAGGCTCTCTGCTCAGCAGGGAGCCTGCTTCCTCCTCTCTCTCTGCCTGCCTCTCTGTCTACTTGCAATCTCTGTCAAATAAATAAATAAAATCTTAAAAGAAAAAATCTACCAGTGCATATGAAGAAGAAGGAGGAAGAGGAGGAAGGGGAGGAAGGAGAAGGAAGAGGGAGAACTCATTATCTTTCCCTTTAACCGCCCTCCTCCATTTAACATAGAATCTGGGTAGAGAAAACAGAAAAGACATATATAATAAATAATGCCAGCACAGAAGTGGAGGCTGAAAGTCTTACTTTCAAATTTTTACACGTTCAATTTTCGTCCGGGATTTCTCAAAGAAGTCAAATGTAAATTTGGTGATTACTCATTGATTGTCATTGCCTATTCTTCGATGAGCCAAGGAATAGGCCACTTCAGGTGAGCCAGATCCAAAGGGATGCTACAGAGCAGATAATACAGAGACGAGAGAGATGAGAAGGCAGCAGATAGATAGGACTGACAGTGGGGACCACAGCCGATCTTATGCTGGATGGGAGAGAATGAAAGAAGATAGATCGGGGCCAGACCCAGCACTGTGTCAGTAAATATTGAATGGATAACTGCATGAGAATTTTGCTTGAAAGCTTATCTTAAACTGCAGTCCTTGGCTTCTGCCCTGCTTAACATTAGAGTTCAATGGAACAGAACTGATGAGGAAAGTTGTGAACAAAACACCCCCCCCATTTAATTAATCCCATGCTGGTTTTGTCAATGATCTTTTCCCTACCACATGTCCTCTTCAGCAGGGTTGGACAAGATACAGAATAATGAATTTAGCATAGCATCTGTTAATTTGCCAGCTATTTACCATATTTTTTTTCCTCTTAATTGTCAATTCTTCTTCTTTTTTTTTTAATGAAGACTAACAAGGCATTACTAATGTATAGAATATCTTTATCCACACTCTTAAATGTTAATTTGCATTCGCTAAAATAAGATTGGGGTCATCACTTTCCTTGTGATTGCTCTCTTCCTTCATAGTTATTTGCATCAAAACACGCTGAGTGAATGATTTTAGTTTTCTGGAAATGAGCATGTTTGAAATATATCTTGAGATTCTTGGCTTCATTGAAGTATTTGGAGCCCTCTCTTATCCCTTTGTATTTTATGTTCTGGTGAAAATCTCAGAAACATATGTAACAGGGGAAAAATGTAGATAATTTATATATTCAGAACATTTTCTCAACATATGCTAATGTATCATACTGTCACCTGGCAGTCTGGTTGGTTGTGGTTAAAACTTGCACAAAATTCAGATATTCTATTGTTTTCTGTGGATCCTTTAAAAATCATGTTTGGCTTCTACTTTATTTCAGTTACTTCAGTCCTATTTTTCCTTATTGTTGACTAGTATAGCAGTTGGCATACAAATATGTATACAAAATTTTATGTTTTTATCCCCCCAAAATCATGCCAATGCAAGAAAAAAGCTATTGTTTAAAAGCAATATGTCCATTTTTATCTAAAGTTTAGGTAATAAATTTAAAATACATCTGGGGGGGCATTTACCAGATGTCGACTCACTCATACTCCAGTTGCTTTTATATGTATGAAGAAGGGGCCAAAGGATGCAACAGAAGCATGGTAAAGGGTTAGGGTCTTTCTGCTGCTCAACAGACCAGGTAGATAATGCTCTTGTCCCTTTCTTTTTAGTATTACTCCAGGAGGTCATGGATCTTCATGCAATGTAAGAGGGACACAAGGATGTATGATCAGCACTGACTGGTTTAAAAATCATGTATGGAAGCAGTGAAGTCAATAAAAATATATTTTTCTAATGTAGGTAAGTACATGAGTGATTTTGAGTAAGGTGTTTTTAAAATTATTGAACCAACAATCAGCCTCTTAAAGCTAATAGCTAAGTACTAGTAGACAAAAAACCAAAAACTCCAGGTTGGATGGATTTATAAAGTCATATAATTAAATCCTTTGTGCGGTAGAAATTATTGAGTAAGAGAAACTCAAATCACTTTTTCAAGATTCCTTGGCTGAAAAAGAATAGAACTAGATAGTTTGTAACCATATACACCTTCCCTGAAAAAAAAAATACAAATAAAATATAAAACTTGTGTTTTTAAAGTGTACTTCAATTTGCCATATCAAACCTATTATTTAACAGCTTATTTTTGGAAGATTTTTACTGTTTTCTTGGATTTCCTCAATTTTCTATATTTTATTTGCACCCTAACCCATCTTTATTTTCTGAATGCTAATATAATGAGAACTAATACTTCCCTTTGGCATTTATGATGTGTCTGGGACACAGGCAAAAAATAGCTCATAATATATTACAATGCATTTAATGCTCAATGACCCTAGCCAAAGAATATAATCAACAAGAATCATTTCTGCTACATATGCCATTTATTTTCCTATAAAGTTCTTGCTAGCATTTTATGCGAATGGAATCATATATTTCATGAAGTATCATGTTCTTTTGTGTGAAGGATTGGCTTTACTGTTTCTTGAGTTTGGTTGTGAGAAATGTTTTCAACTTTTTTTTTAAACCTGAAAAAGTCTTCATTTGTCTTTATTTTTGAGATATTTGTGTTGCCATAGAATTATAGTTTGACGATTAGGCTAAATAATGTCCTCTCCAAGATATCTATGTCCTAGGCCCCAGAATCCATGGAAGCTTTAACTTACCTGGGTAAAGGGAACTTTGTAGATGTGATTCAGTCAAGGGCTCTGGTATTTTTCTTGGATTATCTAGGTGCACCTAATGCAGTAATAAGTGTCCTATAACAGGTGTAAGGTCAAAATAGAAGGTGTAAGGACAGAAACAACTAACACAGAGGAAAGAAAAAGCTATGCTACAGATTTTGAAGATGGAGAAAGGGAACATGAGTTAAGAAATGCAGGTGGCCTCAAAGAACAGAAAGATAAGGAAATAGATTCTCCCCTAGAGCTTACAGAAGGAACAGGATCCTGTTGATTCTTGTTGATTTTAGTCCAATGAAAGTGATTTCAGACTTCTTATCTCCAGAAATGTAAGGTAAAAAGTTCATACTGTTTTAAGTTACTAAGTTTGTGATGATTTGTTATAGTAGCAATAGAAAATTACTAAAATAGTATTTTTTTAACTACTTGAAAGAAGTGGCTCCACTATTTTCTCACCTGCATTGAGAAATCTACTGTCATCTTTATCTTTGCTCCCTTGTATGTGATGTAACCTTTTTCCCTGACTGCTTTTAAGATATTATTTTATCATTGGTGTTGAGCAATTAGATTATGATATGCATTGGTGTAGTTTCCTTCATGTTTCTTGTGCTTTTAGTTTATTAATTTTTTTTTTTTTTTTTTTTTTGATTTATAGGGTTTAGTTTAAAATCGGGGGCCTTTGTTTCTTTAAACTTTTTTTCTGGTCTCCAGCCTCTTGCCTTCTTTCAGTTGATTTAATTAAATATGCTTCATTTCATTTCACTTATCTCACAGGTCACTGAAATACTTTTCATTTTGAAGGGATTCTTCTTTTTCTCTGTTTTTCATTTTGGAAAGTTTCTATTCCATGTTTTCAAGATCATTGATCTTTTTTTCTTCCATGAATTCCATCCAATAGATTTTTCAATTTTTGTTTCTTTGTTTCCCTCATAAACTTTTAAAAAATTTAAAAACCATTTTAGATTCACAAAAAGCTTAAAAATATACAGAGTTTCCACATAACCTCGCATCCACTTTCTTGTTATTAACATCTTATATTACAATTTCTGAACCAATACTGATATATTATTAACTTAAGTATATATTTCATTCATATTGCTTTAACTTTTACATAATGTTCTTTTCTGTTCCAGGACATCATCCAGACTGTCAACTATTTACTCAGCGTATCTCCCTAGGCTTCTTGTGGCTAAGATAGTTTTTCAGACTTTTCTTATTTTGGTGATGTTGATGTTTTGAGTACTGATCAAATATTTTGTAGAATATGCTACAATTTAGTATTGTCTGATGTGTTTCTAATTATTAAACTTGGCTTGTGGATTTTTTTTGGCGAGAGTGCTGTTCGCATCCCATCATATCAAGGGTATGAGAGAGTGAGATCATATGTTGTCTTCTGTGTGTAACTACTGTTTCTACCATGAGCATGGTCCTTGCTATTTCCTTTCAAAATGCTCTGCAGTTAGGAGGAATCCATATGCTGCATATATCTTGGGATGTTATAACATCTACACATTTATTTCACTTAATAGACTGTATTCCATGGAGAAAGGTGGGGATCATTCTAGGGAAACTACAATTAAGAAAATATAAACTACAGACCCACTAACAAAAGACTCAAAATTAAGTTGGTTGCTTGATAAATAGTAGTAAGTTTCATGGTTCGATATATTAGTCCTCCGACAGACGGGTTTAATGAAAAAAGCTAGTTTCTATAACAATGAAGACATGTCAATGTCTTTTGAATCCCTGGATAACGTTAATTATTAAGTATAGGACTCTCAACTTTCAAACATATGCATATATAGAAAATACTATGGCTCACATCTACAGTGATTTGGAAATTCATTGGCAGATATTGTTTTATAGGTGACCTTTACTGCTGAATAAACTGATCCATAGTAAGACAAAATTAGAAATATTTGGATGAAATTGATTACATAAAACTTCTGCCTTTATTTTGCCATGAACTTAAATACTTAGGGAATTTAAATGATATTATTTTTATCATGTGCTATTGCAGCATAAATATATGAAAGGAAATCATTGTTTTTCCCATTGATAATTATTCTCAATAAAATATTCCTGGACATCTCTTGCAGGAGGTTTAATTTTGGCTTTTGTGTAATAATAACTTGAGGTGTTAATATTACCATGCCAAAAAAAGTGGAATTTAAAATTTCTCTTTCTATAAAATGTATGATTCCACTTTCATGAAGTCCAAGAACTGCAAAATACAATCAAAGATACAGAAATGAGGATGTGGTTGCCTAAGTGGGAAATGTAGATTTATTACAAAAGGGGCAAGCATAAACTTTCAGGAGTGATGGGATGATTTAGTAACCCCCCAAACAACCAAGGACATTCTTTGAATCATTTTATTGTATTTATTTATTATTTTTGAATATGTTCTGTTCTAGGTTGATATTGGCCTTAGAGCAGAATACTGATTAGAGGAGTTTCATGGACAGACTGCTCTTGTCTAAACTTGAAAAAAATCCTTTCATTCTTAAAATTAAAAAATAAAATCCTTTCATTCTTTTTTTCATTTTGAGAGTATGATTCATTAAACCATTGAACATTTGTACGTAATAAATGCAGCATAAATACTTATTTAGTGCTGTGAGCTACAACTATAAAGAAAAAATTACAAATATTTTCATTCAACATTTCTTGATCATTAACAATATTCAAATCTCTTTCATTCAACATTTCTTGATCATTAACAATATTCAAATCTCTTTCAGTGACGCTTCCTTTTAGTAATTAGCACTTAAGCCAAACAATAGCATATAACTTCACTCATTTCAGATAAAAACTATTTGAAACTATATCCTTCCTATATTCTTCTTCTTCTTCTTTTTTTAGATTTTATTTATTTACTTGACAGAGAGAGAGATCACAAACAGGCAGACAGGCAAGCAGAGAGAGGGAAGCAGGCTCCCCACTGAATAGAGAGCCCAATGTAGGGGTTTGATCCCAGAACCCTGAGATCATGACCTGAGCTGAAGGCAGAGGCTTAACCCACTGAGCCACCCAGGTGCCCCTATCCTTCCTATATTCTAAGAGTGTGTTTCTGGAAAATCAAAATGTGAAACTCAATGCCTTGAAGTTGTATATTTGCCATTTCAAATTCATGTAATTAAATCAATAAATTTAAAGTAAAGTTACAGAAGGTGATAATGAGTTTGCTCATAGTAATAAAAACTAATCATGCTGGAGAAGGAAAGTGTAGGAACTGAAATGATTCAGTAGTTCTAATTAAGATAGTAGTGAGAAATGCCACCATAGGCCAAATGTTGAATGACCTAATTCTTCCTTCCTTTTCCACTTTTGAAGTAGCTTCACCAAATGAATTGCCCTCTTCAGTGTTCTGTGTTTAGTTTATAAAATCTGATGACCGATACTTAAAATGTAAGTGAAAAAGCACCATTAACAAACAAGTTATTTAAAACACCAAAATCTGATAACCCAAAACGGTGCTTACCACTGAGTGGACATAATATATTGTTATGTCACAGAGGAGAATATTAATTGTACATATGAGATTTCCAATAAACAATATTCTGGCACTTGGGTTCTAAATTAAATTTAGTGTGATTGTTCTGGAGAGTTCCTCTTTGTTCTGGCCAGGAATCAACTCAACATAATGTAATTGCATGACACTGTCAAACTTAAAACTACAAAATACTTTACATCAAAGGAGAAATCTTACTTAGTAAAGGAATTACTAAGGAATCATTTGTTTCTGTACATAGTTGGATTATTTCTTAAAAGGTGTTGCTGTCAAAGCTGACCCCTTTAGACCCTGGTTCTGTGAGGACTTCCAAATGGATTACAAACCCAAAGGGAATAGGAAGTGAGATAGAAGGTAGGTCAAGAATTATCAAATCATAGGCTCCTGGAAACATAAAAATGGAAGAGTCTTTTCAAATCCATCTAGTTCAATCTCGATGCAAAGAGGTAAATTTGCCTTTCTGTTATGAACTGGCCAGATTTAAGCTCCTGAGGGCAGGACCAAGTCTTTCCAGGTTTATTTGCTTAGAAGATTATTTCTCTAGGGTTAAGAGTTCAATTAACTTTGCCTAAAATGGATGTAGAAGGAATATGGATGAAAGATGTTCCTCACTTTATGAATAATTTGTTATTATGGCACAAGGTAAATAGACTATTGATTGATTACAAAATGATTTAGCATAACAGAACAGAATAAAAATACATGGCCAGGAATAATTTCCCCTTGTTTATAGTTCTTAGCTTACAAAAACATCAAAGGCTACTTTGCTTTTTCTTGAGTGTTTTGCAAGAGCTTTTTTTAAGGGAAATGAGGCTAGATATCTTTTTTTGGAGGCCAAAGATATGCGGACATTTGTTCTGCAGCCTGTCTAGGAACAATAAACTCTGAGAGAATGGTTTAAAAGGTGAGTGATTAACTTCTCTTTCTTTCTAAGAGCACTCATTTATTCAACCTTCTATCACAGCACCAAGCATAGTTGTTAGTACAGTGTTAAAGATAAATAATTGTGTTCATAGAATACTACTTTTTCACTTCAATAAACTATTGCTGGAATGTCCAAATGTTCTCAAAACCAATCCCTGCTTTTTAACTATAAATATAGCAAGTGTATGTATTTCTTTTTCTTCTAAAAACATGATATTCAACTTGAAGGCAAGGAACAGGGTATAATAAAATGTAGGTCTTTGTATCTTCTTTGCTATAATAGAATATACATAAAGTTTAGAGATTGATTTATTCCCTTCACCAATTGCTCACTCAGACCTAGGCCATTATCAGGAAATGAAAAGCATTTTAGTTTCTTTTATTATAAAGATATTTCCTTTGTCATTATTAAATAGAAAAAAATTTTACCATAGAAGGACTTTAAAATGCGAAGAAGTATAAAAGATACAATAGAAGTTGCCCATTATCAAACAATCCAGAAATAACTATTTCCATAGTCTATGTTTCATGCAGATACATGATCACATTAGTATGTGTATGGAAACAATGCCTGACATTTAAGAAACACACAGTGAATGTTAGCTACCACTAGTAGATAGTAACTATCATTATGAATCTATAATTCTAAATCATTAGAACATATGGACTTCATGGATGTGTCATATTTTATGAAAACGTTATATTATTTTTGGACAATTAAAATTTGTATTATGTGTTAACCCTTTTTCTTTTTTTTTAACCCTTTTTCTATATAAATATCTTTGTATCTCAGAATATTATTTTAAATTTATAGATGTGAAAATACTTGACAAAGGAGCAGAAACATTTTATCTATCTATTTATTTATTTATTAAAAGTTACCTGTGGGTTTTTTTTAATATTCTATTTATCTATTTGTCAGGTTGAGAGAGAGCACAAGCAGGGGGAGCGGCAGGCAGAGGGAGAAGCGGGGTCCCCCTTTGAGCAAGGACACCAATGCTGAACTCGATTCCAGGACCCCAGGACCATGACCTGAGCCCAGTGTAGATAGAGACACCCAGGCATCCTGAACCAGAAGCATTTTAAAAGGTCACAACACATAATATAAAATTTTCCTCTAAATTTAAAATATACTTTTTTCTTAGCAATAGAGGGGTCACAACCTATTTCCCTGGAAAATACTGGGTATTATCCATTGAAAACATTTCTTTAATTTTTTATAGGTAAAAATAGTGATGTGTCCCTTAAATTTGTGTTTTGCCCAACTGTTTTTCCTTTCTTTTTTTCTGTTTTAATTATTGATAGCACTGTTGTTGTTGTTGTTGTTTTGTTTTTCCTCTCAATTTTCTCTTTGGGAAATTGTCATTTAAAAGTTGATAGAGGGTCACCTGGGTGGCTCAGTTAAAGTGTCTGCCTCTGGCTCAGGTTGTGATCGTGGGGTTCTGGAAGTGAGCCCAGAGGTAGGCTAACTGCTCAGAGGGGAGTCTGCTTCTCCCTCTCCCTCTGCCTGTTCCCTCCCTGTCCGTGCTCTCTCTCTCTCAAATAAATAAATAAGATTAAAAGAAATTCTTAGAAAGTTGATAGATATTAAGGATTTTCTTTGTGTACAAAGTCTTTTTCCCTCTAGATTTTTATTTGCCTTTGAATGTAAAAAATTGGAAATTCCTAAGTTTCATGTATCCAAATACTCTACATCTTTTTAGAAACACACACACACACACACACACACACACACACACATTGAAAAGGTCAAATGAAAATTTTGGTAAGTACCTTTAAAATATTTGTTCCAGAGGACATCCTTAATTACTTATCACTGATAGGTTATCAAATCATTTTAAAACCTCAGAGATCTCAGTGAATATCAAACTTAACTACTTCAGGAATACAAGTAATACAAAGGCATAGGAGAAGCAGGAAGAGTTCTAAGACCACAATGTTTATGCTCAGATCCACCTTTTTGCCATATCACTAAACCATTTGGCACGGATTACCATGTGAGGTCTCTAACCAATGCGTTCTTACCTAAAAACAGAATTATTTCAAAGCTAAAATATTTCTATTCGATGCTCTGATAGTTGCATAGATGATGTGACATTTTCCTCAGAGCTATAGCCCAAACATCCATAGATTCGAGCTTTCTTTACTACATGTGAACCTAATAAGACAGGCACACCCTACAAGAGCAGTCCATAGATTAGGACTCTCTCTTTAGAATATACCATTAGTGCTTTTGCCAGCAGGTTTGTCATTTCAAAGTTTTCAAGACATTTTCACCACATTATCTTCCCTCTTTCCAGTCATATAAGTGAGCTTGGTAGTACTTTTCCCCAGTTTCATGCCTTCAGTTCTCTGTAGCCTCTCTGACACTTGACTATAGCTTTTATAGATACCACAGACCAGAAGAACCCAGCTAACTAATACCGATTCTGATCTACAAGGACTATGCGATAGTCAATATTTGGTCTACTAATAGGTGATACATTACATAGTAATAGATAATTGGTATTTTGGCACATAGAAGTAGGGTATTGCCATTAAAACAAAACAAAACAACACAACAACAACAACAACAAAAACTAAAAATGTAGGAGTGGCTTTGTATCTAAGCAGAAGGCAGAGGTCAAAATGATTTTTGCAGAGCTTGTTAAAGAAAGCCTATTGCCTTGAAGAGAATGTTAGCAGAAATCTGGACTTCAAGGGTATTGCCAAGGAGAGCTAAAAAAGAAATGAACTAGATGGTATTGGAAATAGGAAGAACAGGGAATCCTTGGTTTGTAGGGACAGAAAGTTTAGTAACACTCTTATGTGCAGTATCCTGAAATGTAGAAAATGTGTCCAAAAATGTAACTAAGGAGATTTCAAAGCAGAGTGTTGAAGGCACTGCCTGGTTTCTTTTTAATGTCTACTGTAAAATGTGAAAAGAGAGCTAGACAAAAAGAAAGATTATTTTTAAAAAATGGAGCCAGAGCTTGTTGGTTTTTAAAATGCTCAGAATCTCCAACTGGCAAATGTTGTGAAAATCAAAAAATACCTTCTTAGAAAAGATCAATTCCATGGCATTGCTAAAAACAACAACAACAACAAAAACAAAAACAAGACAACAACAACCAAAACAAACAAGTAAACAAAATCATGGTCTATAGATGTTCCATTCTGGCCAAGACCTTAGAAAGATTAATGGCAAGTTTTGGGGGGAATATGCACTCACACAAGAGATTTGTTAAAAGGAAGCTTCAGTATCTATAGCCAAGAACTTTGTAAGTATGGTTTTGGTTAAAGGAACAAATTCCATTGACATTCACAGAAGGCCCAAAAAGTGACAGCATAGAGTAAGAAACAGCTGGACTTCCCTATACCCATACAAAGCCATTGCAATAAGCAGCATGAGAAAACTACTCAGCTGAAAACATATGTCACCTTTCATTAAAAAAAAAAAAATAAGACTCAGAGGAAAGAACCAAGAGCCCGGATGGAGATGCAAAGAGCGAATTAGAATTATTCCTTGGTTTGGGGACCTAATGAGGAAACCCAACATTTATCTGACAAGATTTCAGAAATGTTATGGACCAGTGATCCATGTTTGGTTTCCATTTTCCCCTATTTCTGTCCCACCATGGTATATTGGGGTATGGGAGGAGGACTAAAGATACATTGTCTCTTTAGTTTCAAAGTCTGCAGTAAAAGAGGACCTGAACACAATAGACTCCACTCAAGAAACTACACCTAAAAAGCTTCATTCACATCTGGACTTGATTTAGGTAATGAGAACTTGGTTTTAGACACTGCTTTAATTCATGCAGGGGAATTGCATGTAAGGAGAATAAAAACATCAAAGCCTAGAAAATAAACTATGGTAAGCTGCTTCAAAAATGGCTACTAACATTCCTTGCTTTTAAATTTCTATACAACAGAATTGTGAGATAATAAATGTTTACTGTGTAAAGCTATTAAGTTTGGGGATTATTTGTTACATGGAAATAGATAACACAATAGGAAAAATTTAAAAAAAAATTTTTAATTTGACTTTCCCCTGATTCTTTAAAGTCAAATATATATTATTTTCTTACATTATGTTCCTTTTTAGACATTTTAAAAACTACAAAGTTGACAGAATGTAATCTACCACTGTTCTGGGTGTTGAGCAAACAATCTGCAGTGTACCATCCCTGTTGTCAAGAAACTCACTATCTAGTCAGGAAAAGAGAGATAATGTTACTGTTACCCAATAAGTTCCCAAACAGAGTGTGTACAACATATGTGCACAATATTATAAGGTCACAAAAGAGTATTTGGTTTTGTATCAGGTAGTAGAAACTATTTCACATGCTAGGCAATTATTAATATAATAATAAAACTTTTAAGTTATATAACTTTTTAGGTTGCAATGCCTTGATCAAAAAGAGACATTTTATTTTACTTTATTTTATTTTATTTTATTTACTTGACAGAGAGAGAGACAGCGAGAGAAGGAGCACAAGCAGGGGAAATGGTGGAGTGGGAGAGGGGGAAACAGGCTTTTCACCCAGCAGGGAGCCCAATGCAAAGCTTGATCCCAGGACCCTGGGATCATGACCTAAGCCGAAGGCAGAGGCTTAACAACTGAGCCACCCAAGTGCTCCAAAAGGAGACTTTATTGCCTCTACTGTTGGGTGGTAATGATCTTTGTGTTAGCTCACAGAATCCAAAGGAATGCTGAAAGAATCAGTATCATTCTCTCCTTTCCTCTCCCTTTATTCAGCTCTCTTCACTTCTTGGTTTCATTCAGCTTTATTTTGCCAACTAGCTTTTGTGGAGGAGACAGTTTGTCCCAGCTCAGAATCTCGTTCTTTCAATTTACCAAGAAAGGGCATGTTTCTCTGTGCCTTAATTTCTTCATCTATAAAATGATGGTAATTATGACTAGCTCATCAGGTTGTTGTAAACACTGGATGAGTTAGGCAAGTATTCAGAAGGGTGCCCGGCATAAAGTAAAACTTGCTTGTGCTCTCCAGCCTAAACTTCTCTCTTCAACCTGGTGTCCGTATCTGACTGTCTACTGGAGACCTCCATTTAATGTCTAATAAACATCTCAAATTTAACATTTCTAAAGCTGAGCTCCTGGAATGTCCTCCAAGTCTGCTTTTCTCATGGTTTTCCTAGATCAGTGTGTTCAATTCTTCTAGTCCTTCAGGCCAAAAATCATCCTTGATTACTGTCTTTCTCACACATATCACTTCAAATTTGTCAGCAAACACTCTTAGTTCTATCAGCACTATCTAATAGAATTTTCTGTATCAATGGAAAGGATCTACATCTGTGTTGTCCAATATAGTACCACAAATTTGTGAAGCTATTGAGCCCTTGAAATGTGGTTAACATAACTGAGGAATGGAATTTTTAGTTTAATTCACTTTTAGTAGTTATTTTAGATGTTAAATTTGAAGGGTAACTGGGTGGCTCAGTCAGTTAAGAATCCAGTTCTTGGTTTCAGCTCAGGTCATGATTTCAGGGTCCTAAGATCAAGCCCTTCGTTGGGCTCTGTGCTTAGCAGGGAATCTATTTGAGATTCTCTTCCTTTCCCTCTTACTCTGCTCCTCCCGTCCCCACTTCCCAAATAAATAAATAAATCTAAAAAAAGTGTTAAATTTGAGTAACTGCATTTGGCCATATTGGGTGGTACACCTGTACTGTACCTTTAAAATAAAAATAGGGGTACCTGGGTGGCTCAGTGGGTTAAACCTCTGCCTTTAGGTACCTGGGATCAAGCTCCACATCTGGCTCTCTGCTCAGCAGGGGGCCTGCTTCGCCCTCTCTGCCTGCTGCTCTGCCTACTTGTGGTCTCTCTTTGTCAAATAAATAAATACAAATCTTTTAAAAAATAAAATGAATAAAATAAATATAGAATCTCTACTTCTAATCAATTCCATTATTGAAATCCTAGTCCAAAGCACCCTCATCTTTTGTCTTATGTCTATAGCCTCTCTGGTGGTCCCTTCTTTCTTTATTGTCCTCTGCATTCTATTCTCACTAAAGCAGCCAAAACAATAATTTTAAAATCTGTGTTGAATAACATAAATACTTATCTCAAAGCCCTCCAGAGATTTCTCACATGAGCAAAAGTCCAAATTACTACAGCCCCACTGTGGTCTTGCTCCTTGCTACCTCTGATTTTAATTCTACTGTTCTCTCTCTTGATCACTCTATTTCAGGTATGCTGATCTTTGCATCAAAGGCTCATTTCCAAAAAGGATCTTGGTTTTTCTTCTTCCTGGAATGTTCTTCCTGTGGATTTTCATACGGTTTGCTTTCTTACGTCTTGTGGTTCTTTCCTCACATTCTCAATAAGGCCCTTCATAAATTTTTAATCCTCCCCAGAGGAGGAGGACTTTTAAATTGTCTAGATTTTCAGACCTCCCAACATATCTTATCACCTTCCACTAACTTATTTTAGCTTCTTAGCATGTATTACTAACATTCTAATATTTTACTTATTTACCATATTTATTCTCTGTCTCCATTAAAATGAAAGCTTTATGAAGGCAGTGATCCCCTTTGCTTTGTGTACTGTTGTATTCCGAGTACCTGGAAATACGCGAGTACATGGTAGGCTTGCAATAAATATTTGTATTAATTGGACAGCTATTCTACATTCATGCAAAACTTGCTTATATGGACTCTACAGTCTTGTAAGTATTTGTTTATTATAGACATAGTCACATGACTTCCATTGTTTAAAGATTTAGGGCAAAGATTTGAATTCTGACTAAAAAGTATCTATATGCCTTATCTGAAAAATCAATATAACCTGACTTTAAAGATAACACTTGTTTGGTATTTAAATTTTCTCAGAGGCTTCTTTGTAAATTCCTCCAATTGCAAAATCAGGGTTTTTTGTGTGTGTGTTTTGTTTGTTTGTTTGTTGTTTTTAGACATAATTCATGTATAGAACACTAAGATGAACAAATCTTACTTCATTTTTTTCCCTAACATATTATGTTCTATGCTATAATGATAAACTGTTTGGAGTTTAATAAAATAATGTTTAAATCAACTCTCCCTTTGGGACGCCTGGGTGGCTCAGTTGGTTAAGCAGCTGCCTTCAGCTCAGGTCATGATCCCAGCGTCCTGGGATCGAGTCCCACATCGGGCTCCTTGCTCAGCAGGGAGCCTGCTTCTCCCTCAGCCTCTGCCTGCCATTCTGTCTGCCTGTGCTCGCTCTCTCTCCCTCTCTCTCTGAAGAATAAATAAAAATCTTAAAAAAAAAAAAAAAAAACCTTTAAAAAAAAAATCAACTCTCCCTTTAAAAAAATCATATCCTGAAATTCCTTTCTAACACAAATATTAATACCTATATTTTCAGTTTTAAAAAAACAAAAAATTCTAGGGGTGCCTGGATTGGCTCAGTGGGTTAAGCCTTTGCCTTCGACTCAGGTCATGGTCTCAGGGTCCTGGAATAGAGCCCCGCATCTGGTTCTCTGCTCAGCGCGGAGCTTGCTTCTCTCTCCTTCTCTGCCTGTTCTCTGCTTAATTGCGATGCCTCTCTCTGTCAAATAAATAATTAAAATCTGTAAAAATTTTTTCAAAAAACCAAAAAAATTCTATTGAAAATTTTTTACAGATTTTGTTATCTATTTGGCAGAAAGAGAGAGAAATAGAGATGGTGAGAGCAGGAATGCAAGCAGGGGAGTAGGAGAGGAAGAAGAGGCTCCCCCACAGAGCAGGGAGCCTGATGTGGGCTTGATCCCAGGACTCTGGGATCATGACCTGAGCTGAAGGCAGACACTTCACGACTGAGCCACCCAGGTACCCCCACTATTGAATTTTTAGTTAACAGTCCTTCAAAGTAAAGTTTATTATTTTGTTATGAAAAAACTAAGTCCCAATGATTGTATTATTTTCTTAATTGTTAAAAACTATTTTTTAAATATAAGAATATCTTATAATGCATTATAAAGTACTGTTATTAAGGTTCAATAAAACTAATTAGTTTTTCTTAATATTAGCTTTCATTGCTGGCAATACTTGCTTCATTATACATAAGTTGCTATTCAAAATCCTGACACAGTTGTAAGATAAATTTAAGAGACTTCTTAAAACCCTCAACTCCCAAACTGTATCCTAAGCACCCTGGAGCGTCATACCAAAGTCGTGGAGATGACATGGAATATTTTAAATTTCCCCCCCAAAATGTAAAATCACACTCAACATCTCTTAGACACCATGTGAACTACTAGGTCAAGGCAGTTCACAGTTTCAATGTTAGGTCATGTTATATTCCTCTCAATGGTGTTATATCTTTATGAACCTGGGTTTTCCTTTTTTTTTTTTTTTTTTTATAAAAATCAAATACTGTCAGAAAATTGCAACAAGAATTGAGATGGCAATGTCAACAAGATTTCAAGAATTGAAAAGTTTTGTGGTCTCCAACTGGACACATATATAACTTGATAATAAGTGATTATAGTATTTAAGAATGAAATAAAATATTATTTTTAATTTACATGTAGTGGTTTTGCATATCACTACTACATTCTTTGAGTTTATTTATTTATTTAGGACAAGAAGTAGGATTTATCGGTGGGGCATGAATAGGGAAGGGGCAGTGCTGAATTTCTCATGAGTTCAGCACTCACCATATATCCAGAGGGCCATAATTAGTGATGTATTTGACCCCACTGCCATCTGGGATGAGCTGCTTTTCAGCCACAAAGCCCCACTCCTTGGAAATGTGGCTCTTCTGGTGGCCAGGGAACTAGAACTTGGCCCTGTGTAGGGTCTCAATCATATGCTCCTTGTTCTGCAGCTTGGTAGGGGTGGACATGATGACTTGGCCAATGTGGATCCTGGTTACTGTGGGCTGGGGCTCTCCAAAGGCACAGCACATACCTTACAGGACAACATCGTGTTGATAGGGATGCTGTGGAAGGGATGGAGCTGCACATGTATGTGAAAACCATCTTTGCCACTTCTTTTCACCCTGTACATGCTGGTACAAATAAGGAAGCCTCCAGGGCTTCAGAGGAGAGATGCTTATATTCATCTATACCATGTGGCCACAGAGAGAGACTCAATCTACTTTTGCCTTCTTCTACCCCAGATAAAAGATGCAGATCTTGGCATCAGGGACACCTCTGCCAAGGGAGACTTTGGCTATGGCTTGTTCATGCAATATGGTTAATACTGGGCAAGGCAGTGGCCCATGACAACACCAAGATTTTCAGTGGCATACCACAGAAAAAGATTCTAAATTTTTAGAATAGTGCAACTTATTATGTTGTGTAGACCTAGCTACTTAATAAACAAAACTTAAGGATTTATTTTGGTCTCAGAGCACTGTGAAAATATTACTGATAACAGAAAATTCGAGAACCGGGGGAGTCAGATTATTTTTTTATTTTTTTTATTATTTACTGAAATTCAGGGTTTTTTTCATATTTTTCCAGTTTTATTGAGAAATAATTGGTAAACATTGCTGCATAAGTCTAAGGTGTACAGCACAATGGCTTGACTTACATATGTTATGAAATCATTACCTTAATAAGTTAAATTAGCATCCATCATTTTATATGGATTCAATGAAAAGAAAAGAAAAAAGAAACAAATTTTCCTTGTGGTGAGAACTCTTAGGATCTCCCCCTTAGTAATTTTCATGTATGTTATACAGCAGTGTAAACTATAGTCATCATGTGATACATTACATCCCTAATATTTATTTGTCTTTTAACTGGATATTTGTACATTCTGATCACTTTCCTCTAGTTTTAATTTTTAGAACTCTAGGGAATATTATTTATAGAAAAATTATGTGATGAAACTATTAAGGCTATAATAAATTATTTATGTAAGTGAATTTTTGGTCATGGTCTTAATCACTTTCAATTTGTTTACTACCAATAGAACTTGGAAACAATATTCAGTTCGGATTTGTAACAAAAGATTATCAAAAATAGTTAGTTTTCAGTTTCAGAAAAACTTCAAAACATAGTTTTGAAACTCTTTGGATTTGACAAGACCCAACTGAATTCTTCCAAGGCACTGTTTTTCCTAATTTTTTAGGATCTCATGTACTTTTGGAGAAATTTAATTCTTATGTTACTGATTCATTTACACTCAACTCATCAAAATGTTTGGTAAATGCATTTGATATCCAAAGAGCTTTATGAGAAATTACATCTGGAAAGTCTAAAGTTTTATCATTCTTGAACTTAGTTTCTTGAAACCAGAAAGCCACATTTTTCTAAAGCATGTAGAACTAGAACCTCAAATTTGACTTTAATTTAGTACACTTATGAAACCAAATAGGAGTAAACTTAGTGAAACATTTTTGAATATTCCTCTTGTAATTTATTTCAGTATAGTGGATTTGGGTTTTCCCTATTGGAATAATATTTCAATAATTAAAAATCTGAGTAATAGTCAAATATTTCATGCGTGTTGTCTTTTAATGGAAATATTCCCTTTCTGAGGATGAAAAATACATGTTAATCTTTTTGAAAGCTCTCTTAGTGGGTAAGTTTAACAAATAAGCCATATTGGCTAATTAGTTATCTGATTTTTCATTGGCAAAAGCTTCAAAACCAACAAAATAGCCTGTGTCATAGTATTTTAAGTGTGATAAATGTTGTCTATGACCTCAAGAATGTGTCCTAAAACAAGCAACGGTTAACATGTTAAAAAACAAAAACTTTAAAAAATGCATTAGATCATGTCTGCAAAAGACAAATGTTTGTTAATAACACTGTGTTACTTGGCCTAACTTTTTAATGTCCTAAACATAAGGCATTAATGAAATAAGATTACATTCTAAGCAAATACTAGATGTGAGTAATCTTATTTCTATTCAGCAATCAATTTACTAAGACACAATGTGTAGTTCCCTTAGATACACAAAACAATATAGTATCATCAGGACATTTATTAGGTAAACTGTAGGAAATTGCCATTTTTTACATTAAAAACGGGTCAAATACAGGCTATTTCACATGGCTGAACCTGTATCTAGTCATAAACAAGTCAATATGGAAGGTATTGTTTCTAGAGTTACTCTATGAGGAAGACCCAATTTACACATACTAGAAAAACAAGTTCATATTATCATATTTTTCCAAAATCCAAATATTCTCTTAATCTGGAAATAGATTTCAAACTTTGGTAGTTCTTCCAGTCTGTCAGTTGGTGCAGTCAGCTTCCATAGCTTTAACCCCTAAATCGCAGTGGATTAAATTTAATTTCATTCATGTTCTCTGTCTTTCTGCACCTATTGTCTTCCCTGTAAAACCCATGCTGATGGGACACATATTCATGGAGGCAGAGAGAAAAGGGAACATGATGAAGGACAGACTGGTTCATAACACTTCCATGGGCAAGTAAGAAGGTTCACTTCTGCTCACATTTCACTGGCCAAAGCAAATGACATGACAACATCTATGGAAGTGAGGGAGTGCAATGCTGCCAGTTTTAATGACTACAATCCTGACACTTTAAATTAGAGTTCTTATGTATGAAAGATCTACCTCAGAATGCAAACTTGCAGTAATGCCTAATGTTATTCCAAGTAAAACTAAATAAGGATCTGTAAATATTAATAAAAAATGAATGCTAGAGATACAAAAATTTATTGTGTATAAAGTCTAGCTAAGACAATAAAAAGTACTGTGTAGGATGAGAGAAAGAATATTTGTACCATTATCTTATTTGGATGAACTATCTTGTCTAGCCTTAATTAGATAAACACTTACTGAAGTAAGTAAAGTAGGACTGAGTCATATAAGCCAGTGAATATGATCTGAACCAGAGATGATGATTTTTCAAGGAGCCAAACAGACTGTTGACTATGGCTTGCCATTGTGTCTACCTCAGTCAACTGGCCAATGTTGATTCGATTGAGACTGAGGGGGAAATAATAATCAAGCTTGTTATTTGATTTTTGGCTCTTGAGGGCTTACTGGATACTGGCTTACTTACGGAGATAAATATCTTTGAGTCTCATGCTCATTTGTTTTTCCTTTTTTTTTTTTTTACCTTTTCTTCTCTGTCACTCTATGATCTTAGTATGGCATACTACATAGCCAAGGCCTAAAATAACAGACACCACCACAAAATTTATCATTTTTTAAAAAATTTATTTATTTATTTGACAGAGAGATCACAAGTAGGCAGAGAGAGAGAGAGAGAGAGAGATGGAAGCAGGCTCCCTACTAAGCATAGAGCCCAATGTGGGGCTTGATCCCAGGAGCCTGGGATCATGACCTGAGCTGAAGGCAGAGGCTTTAACCCACTGAGCCACCCAGGTGCCCCATCATTTTGTTTTATAAGGAAGAAAATTGTATATGTAAGATGGTCAAACAATTCACAAACTAGTAGGAGTGAATTACTTAAATATTTTTTTACAGAGACAAAATCATTTCAAGAAAACACTATAAATAATAAAAAGTTAATTTGCACAAATCTGACTGTGTTTCAGAAGTAAAGATTCAAACAAAAGACATTTAAGGGTAGAACATTAAGCTTCCCTAGGTTAACCAGTTAATTAACTTGAGGAATTTTCAAGTAACTTTAACGACATATTTAAGACTCTTATGAGCATCAATATTGTAATACTCTAGGTTTTTAAACAAGTTATTTTCAAACTAATCTTAGTTTCTTGATTCAAATATTTTATGTTATTTTATTTTATTTAAAGATTTATTTATTTATCTGACAGACAGAGATCACAAGTAGGCAGAGAGGCAGGCGGCGGGGGGGGGGGGGGGGGGGGCGGGGAAGCAGGCTCCCTGCTGAGCAGAGAGCCCAATGCAGGGCTTGATCCCAGGACCCTGAGATCATGACCTGAGCAGAAGGCAGAAGCTTTAACCCACTGAGCCACCCAGGCGCCCTGATTTAAGAATTTTAGATCAAACACAATGGTGCATCACTAACTGCTCTCAGTGTAGTTATAAAAGGAAAAAAAAAATCTAAACCCATGATAAACTCAAGGCTCCCCAGGTCATTTCCTCTAGCATACAGCTTCTCCTTGCTTGATTTAAAAGACATCTGATATTGCTACA
This sequence comes from Mustela putorius furo, assembly GCF_011764305.1. NCBI lineage: Eukaryota > Metazoa > Chordata > Mammalia > Carnivora > Mustelidae > Mustela > Mustela putorius. The sequence goes on along the minus strand of NW_025421474.1, from coordinate 56,934 downwards.
GGGTAGAAAGTTAACTCATTAGAAAGGAATGTGAATGTCTTAGAGACCTCCCTGCTGCCATGACAGATTATATTAGTCCAGCAAGCAACAAGGAAAGCACAGCTTTAGTAAAACTGTATGTAAGTGATCTGGTTGGGTTTATTCATTCAGATCTGACCACCTTCAATTTTCTTTTTAAATGTGCTACAGCTTTCCATTTAAAAGCAGCTACTCCATATTAAAGGAAGAGGGAACATTATGGCAGCATTACACAACAATAAGGATTCAAATACTAGGCATTAAATTTAAAATATTATAGTAAACACATTGACAATGTAAACATAATGTCAGACATATAATACAAAAGAACCAATTTATTTTCTCTAGAAACACTTTCTTTAATTAGCCATAGTTTATTAATGGGTGGTGTTTGACATTTTGCAATAAAAATTTTAATCATTTTTAAACAACTTGCTATTTTCCATGATTGAGTGAGTCTCTGCCTACCAGATATGCCCAGAAATGTTTTTATATTCTCTATTTCCTTTAAAATTTTTCTTGGCATCTACCTTTGAATCATCTTGTTCTCCAGATGGTAGGTCCTTGTCTATGAGACATGGCTGAAATATTCTGCTATTAACTTTCCTAGATCCTTCACATAATATATATTCTTATCCACAGTGTTTTATTGAGTTCACTCTCTGCTTTGTGGCTTCCATGGCATGACTGTCTGGAGATATTATTTTACTTCAAAGGCCTAAATCAATCCCATTCTCATCTGTTGCCTCCAAGATCCAATTTTCACACTCCCACTAAGCAAAAGGTCAAATCAATGATTTTACCATTTTTTTTTTTTTAACAAATGGACATTCTTTTAAATGTTTTTAATGAACCTAAAGTGCCAACAGGATCTTGGCCAAGTTTTCCACATTTACCTGTCTACTGTAATTCCATCTATTATTCAGCAAACCTCCAAAAAGGTTTTTTTTTTTAATATTTTGTACTTTATTACATTGCTTAACTAAATTAAGTTAAAAGTTGAATTTAGTAAGCTATTTGAAAATAATCTAATTTTGAAAATTCTTTTTATAAGTTCTTATCAAGCAGATAAAGACTTCATATTTCTGTGAATCCATGGTTTATTTCTTACCATACGTAGTGTTATTTTTTTTTTTTTACCACATTTTACCATTAAGAGAAAATGTTTATCATTAGGAAAGTTGAAAAAATTAGATTTCATGCACTTGGCTTAGTTTCTCCCTTTCAAAACACATTTACCCTCTTAACATAGAGCTTTCTATTTGAAGAAAGTTTTGGTATGATTTAATGATGTCTATTAATTCCTTATGTTCAGTGCTTAGTAAGAGGAGACTTAAGGACCCCATTCACAAAATATCATGAAACCATTTCTCATGCACTTATACCTGAAAGTATCTTGGGATTTTTTGCACTTTCTCAATAACCTCCAACCCCCAAATCTCTGCCCACACCATAAGCAGTGACTCTTCACAACAGAGATAAGTTTATTACTTTCACAGGCTTCTGCTGAGAGATATATACAGCTTATAGTGGAAGAAACTCTTCTACTCTCATTTTAGGGATGAATTTTATTGGGACCAAGATAAGCAATGCATTTCTAAAAGAAGTTTCATTTAAAAGATGAAATTGAGTCAAAGAGATAATTTATAAAATGTTATGGTTCAGACTTTCTAACAGATGCAAATATATTTTACCTCTTTATTTTTTGGAACCTCCCAGTTTTATAGGATGGCTTTTTGAAGGTATAATTCAATATCTTAAATAAATGTATGTTGGGACGCCTGGGGGACTCAGTGGGTTAAATCCTCTTCCTTCAGCTCAGGTCATGATCCCAGGGTCCTGGGATCGAGCCCCGCATCGGGCTCTCTGCTCGGCAGGGAAACCTGCTTCCCTCTCTCTCTCTCTCTCTGCCTGCCTCTCTGCCTACTTGTGATCTCTGTCAAATAAATAAATAAATAAATCTTAAAAAAATGCTGTTAAATAAATGTATGTTAACTTTAAACAATAAGTCCCAAAGCTATTTGCCAGTATTATTTTCAGATTGCATTTGAACCCCCTCCATCTTTATGCTAAACCTCGTTCCAATGCACAGGCAAGACTAGATTGGTATAATATTTAAACAGAAACAAAGAAGGTTTTGTCCATAGTTGCAAATGATGTTGATGTAAAACCACTACCCTGGCACTGAGTGATGAGTGCCACCCAGCTAAGGAGACATAACCACCAACAGGCATCACTGAGGTAATAATCCCAGGCAACTAGAGCAGCACTTCAGACATTGCTTAAGGGAAGATAATTGATAGTAAGTCACACACAAGCAATTTACTGCTAAAAACAAATAAAATATTTGAGCACCTTTTCTGTTTCTTTCCCTTTGAAGCAGAAAAGTGCTATTCACTTAACAATAGGAGGAGTTGTAGTAAGAATCAAAAAGGGAAGAGGAAGAGATACGGTGATATACAGGATGAGATTAGAGGTTTGGTATCTAATTAACTATCTGGATGAATAACTAAGCTTATAACATTGTTAAAATGTACTTGGTTGATTTTCCTACTAATAACAACCACAAAGTCAGTTATTAACAACAGTAGGTAAAGATGGTGTTCTTTAGACACTGAGATTATAAGATTTAGGCTTGAGTAATTAGTTCTCCGACAATTTCTCACCTATTAATGGAACTTACACAAATTCATGATCATTTTAGACTATCACAAATTGAGTGATATGGATCAAATTGTGCACCCCAAAATTTGTATGTTGAAATCCCTAACCTCAATGTGATTATATTTGGAGATAGGACCCATGGGAGGTAATTAGTGTTAAATGCGGTCATCAAGGTGAGGCCCTAATTTGATAGGACTAATGCCTTTATTTGAAAAGACACAAAAGAGTTCCCTCTTCCTCTATTCCCCACAGGAAGACACAGTGTAAAAGAGACAATCTGCAAGCCAAGGACAGAGCTCTCACCACAGCGATCAAATTAGCTAGCACCATGATCTTGGATTTCCCAGCCTCCAAAGATGTGAGAAATAAGTATCTGTTATTTAAGCCAGCCAGTCTATGCTATTTCATGATGGCAGCCTGTGCAGACTAAGGCATTGGAATTGGAGCATTTGATGGAATATTGAGGACAAAGGAATTTTTAAGAATTGGTCATCAGGGCACCTGGGTGGCTCAGTGGGTTAAGCTGCTGCCTTCGGCTCGGGTCGTGATCTCAGGGTCCTGGGATGGAGTCCTGCATTGGGCTCTCTGCTCGGCGGGGAGTCTGCTTCTTCCTCTCTCTCTCTCTGCCTGCCTCTCTGCCTACTTGTGATCTCTCTCTGTCAAATGAATAAATAGAATCTTAAAAAAAAAAAAAAAAAAGAATTGGTCATCAATGTTCTTTTCCCTTTCCTTACTGCACAGTAATAAATTCTGTTAACTCTTGTTCTTGCTGGAAGGGTATGGACTATCATCATTATTTCTTCAACAGCTCTAAAGATAATTGGGTGAATATATTTTGAAAATTTCAGGTTTCAAGGTAAACACAAACTTCAACAGGCAAAGTTTTCCTTAATTTTGAAGCCTTTAAACTTTATTCAACCTGTTTACATTCAGAAGAACAATTGCCACTAAATTCTGAGTCCAAACCATCAGAGTAGGACTTGCCACTTTGCCATTTCTGTTGACCAGTTTTATTAATATATTGGAATTGCAAGAGTAAGTGAATTTACTTTACATGAAGTTGGTCCTGGTCCAAGTTGGCAATTGTTCAACAGGAAATTTTATGAGGGCATAGGTCAGAAAAGAGTACCAGACACCAATTAAATATGCAGGAATTTCTTCTTCAGTCGTAGGTATATTCTATTTCTCATGCACAATTAGCAGTATGCTTGCCAAAGATATAGAAAGGACAACATTGCTGACAAATGTTGTTGGGTTAAGAGTCTGTTAATGAGCTTCCCTTACAAAATAGCTTCTTTCAACCTGATCAGCCATGTCTCTTCTGATGATTTACACATGGTTCTTGAAATTGTAAAATCCAAACCGGGAGATACAGTGTAAATCACTGAAATGCAAGTTCCCTTAAATTGCATATGAATGGCTACAAAAAATACATGACTTTTCCCTCTTCATTAGAGAACTCCAGAGCTCCTTTAGCTTTCCTTTTAAATTCTATTTCTTCCTTTGGCAGGTGTCTAGTTAGGCAATGACATATATGAATTATCCTGTGTGGACAAAGAATTCTTTTAGGCAAGAAAGAGAGATAAAAATGAAGATGATGTCATAGACTAGAACTATGTTTTAGAAAAGGAGAAAGGGAGTGTTTTCATTCTGCTGTATAATAATTTGAGCCCATGCGTTCTGTCTTTGATATGTGCGGAATGGTGCCATCTATGATCCCACATACTAGTGAGGTCTATTGTACCTGGCACAGAGATAAGCACTTTACATGAATTCTTATTTTTCACAAATTTTACTTGGTTGATAGTAGTATTGCCATAATATTAAAGAGAAGGAACTGAGACTCAGAATTAATTACATAACTTTTTCTCGGTTACACTGCTTATTAACGGTGGTACCACAGTTTAATATCAAGTCTGTCCAGTCGAAATGCCAATGTTCATTTGCTTCCTTTATACGGACTCTGTATAGAAACTGGCCTCTTCACCAATATCAGCTTAACATTAGCAAACTTTCTGTAACCAAGATAGGCAGGTCTTTGGGGATGTGGCAAAAGACACACATGGGAAATTACACTTTAAATCAAATTAACAGAAAGGGAAAACAAATTTACCTTCTCATTTATGCTGCCATTTCCATTTCAATGATTTCTAGCATTCTTTCTCCTGGGTATTTGGAGCTTCATTAGACAACTTAGATAGGGGAGCAGTTCTACCAGCTTGGGTAGGTCAGGTCCTGGGCAGAACCCAGCTCTAGGTGATAAAGGGCATTGTCTGGTGAGCACAAGAGTTTCAAGCAAGGGCCTGAGATAAAGTAGTTGGTTTCCCAGTAGATGGCAGCAAAAGCAAAACACATGTAGGCAGGATGGCAGAATCTGAGTGATTGGGTAGAATCAAAATCAGAGAAATTCATGGGTAAGTAGCAGATTCAAAGGCAAAAGAGCATGAGATTCAGGACATCAGTCTCCAAGTAACTTGACTGTTATTAGTAGAGAAGAGAATGAGACTTAAAAAAAATGAGGTACTAAATGTTCACCATCACAGAGATTATGTTGACCCAAGGTAGCCAGCAAAAGGGTAATCGGATTAGAGGATCTCCACAGTGACAAAAGTTTAACATGAGAAGCTGATAAGCAGTGCACATGACTAGGAACAAGGCCAAAGAGTAAAAGGTTAGAGCTGAGTCAAGAAGCCTAGCCATAGTAGAATTCCAGTGGTAACTGGATAGCAAAATGAGCCTTACATCATCTCACAAAATCCATCAATTTCTTTCTTTCTTTTTCCTGTTGATTTTCCTGTTGATTTATCACCATTTCCTCTGACCACTCCAATCAAGAGCATTTTTACCTGGAGACCGTAACTAAAAATTATAACCTTTCTTCAGTTCCTCTCTACTTGTAGAGTTCAATACTGCTCCTTCCACTCCTCATCTTTCTTTTCCTTCCTTTGAATCCCTCTTTTACTGCCCTTCTCCCTTCAGAGCAGGCTCCCAGGAATTCAGTCATCTCACGTCACAACATCACTTCCCATGGCAGTGGGCATTTGGGACTACAGCTAGATGACCATAGAGATCTCCCCATAGCTGCCAGTTGGTGAAAAAAGATAGATGCAGTCCACTCTTCCAATCTCTTAAATACCACGTCCTAATCCCATGGCAATGGAGCAGGTTTGTATCTGTTACTCAGCGATGACCATTTTTATTAAATCACAGGATTCGTAGAACATCAAGAGATGACACATTACCTACCTTATATCTCAAAGAACAAAAATGACCTCCATGTTGAAGAAATTCCTAGCAAGATTAAACTCTATCTCCCTGTAATTTGCTATTTCAGGTGTTGGATAGAAGGGCTTAACAACAAGGAAGAAAAAAAAAAAAGAAAAACAGTCCTTTCTCCATTGATTCAATATTTTTCTGTTTCCATTTAAAGATTCTGCTAGCTGCTTCAGAATGAGTAATCTGTGGCTGAGAAATCAAACAATACTGTTCTAATCACAGTAAGGCATATGCAAAGTGTATTGCAGTGTGGAAAGCCTTACATTGCTGATGTATATATGTTTACAACCATGACAATGAATTTTATTAATGTCAGTTATATTGAAGAAGTCCGGGCCCTCAAAGTCCACATTTTCCTTAGGATTAGTGTGTTTTATTAAGGGGCTTCAAATTCTCATATCACACCCCCTGCATAGATATTGTATTCCAAATGTAGTAACTTTGATGTTTCCAGTTTTTAAATATTTTTAGCTCTAAATATTTGAGAAAACCTAAATATAATATTTAACTCACCTTGAAAAATTAATGACAAACACATAATCAGTTCTCTTCAGTCAAAATCATTCTTTAATTTATTTCTGTTTCTTCTCTTGAAACAAAAGAGTACCTAGAACCTTAAATTCTATAGTTTAATGCTTACAATTTTTTTCTTTCATTGTTATATAAACAGTATGGTTGAGGTGACTAATTTTAAGTCCAATAAATATGGGAAAGTTTCTCGTAATTACAATAGGGATCAACAAACATTTTTGTGAAGAACCACATAGTGAATATTTCAGCTTTGGGGGGCATATGGCTTCTGTTTTAACTACTTAACTCTGCCATTGGAGCAGGAAAGCTGCCATACACAATATACAAAAGCCTGAGTGTGCCATGTTCCAATAAATCTTTATTTACAAAATTAGGTGACAGGATGGATTTGGTCCACAGGCTGTAGTTTCTGACCTCTGCATTCTTACTGCTTTGGTTTGAGGAAATCGTTTCCCAAAACTTTGTAGGAAATTGTATATGTAACTTTTATTATTATATGGAATAGTTGTGCTTGTTTGTACTCATGACATCTTACCCAGGTATATAGGTATCTGTGGGCATCTAACCCATTTTTATCTTCCAGTTTTGTAGATAGTAATGTTTGGTCTGATGGCATAGTTAAATAAGAAGAACACAAAACAAAACAAAACAAAAAACTGACTATAACAACCATTTTCTCCTTCTTACTTTTTTGTATAAAAAACAGTCTTGTAGAAGATCAATGCCATTTATGGCATTATGGAATGTTCGATGAGAGGGGACTTCAGTGATTATTTAGTTTAAGTCCTATTTTGCTGATGAGGATATTGATATAAAGAAATTAAGTGATTGTTCAAATCAACATTGGTAGGGAAAACAAGTGAAGAAACCCACCTAATTACAGAGTTTAAGTCCAGTCTTCTAGCTCTTTGGTATAGTTATCTTCTTACTAATTCCATTAACACTTTTCTGTAATAACATCTATCATAATCACTTGGGAAGTAAGAGTATAGGAGAAGGAGCAGCCTAACATTCTGGCTATTACCAAGATTCAAACAACGGTCATTTAATTTCTCTACCATGCTCTGAAACTGACTCAAAATCAACTTGAATTTCCCTCAACTTTGTCATTATTACTAGTTATAAGACATTATATATTTAGCAAAGTATAAACAGCATGTTTATTCTGTTTTAGCAATGGAAGTTGCATACTTCCTTTGTAAAAAGTATCCCTTTAACAATAAAATCTATAGAGGGAAGAACTAATTAGAACTAATTCATTTCTATAAATCTCTATGTGGTCTCTTAAGTGTTAAAAACAACTCAGTTTTGATCTGCATCTTATCTTTTAGAAAAGTGAAGGTCAATCTAGTTTTGATTGTAGGGTGTGTGTGTGTGTGTGTGTGTGTGTGTGTGTGTGTGTATTCTCCTGTGAGCTTATTGAGATGAGCAGAATGTGTGTGGAATGTGATCTCCATGAGGGTACCAGAAGCTGGATGTGAGGTTGCTAGGCAATTTTCCCTATTGTTTTAAACAAACTGCACAGGGTTGGCAGCAGCTGTCAGAGTTCCTGGCTTTTAAGAATAACAGAGCTGAAAAACACAAAGAACAAAGGTCTTCCACAATAAATGGCAATAAATAACAGGAACTTTCTGTGCCAGTAAATGCAGGCCCTTGGATATTAAAGCAATTAATAGGGTTAACAAACACAAGAGGTCATTTGAATTCTATTTGTTGTCAAATACTTTTTTCCCCTGGACACTTTAATTTAAATGGTAAGACAGTCTGGAAGGAGAAGAGTAGACTGCAATTTTAATAAATTATTCCTTTAAAAGTACCACTTTCTTGCTTGTTTATTTTTATTGTATTCATGCAGAATTTCACCTCAGAAAACAACAGTATAAAACCTTATTCTAAATATGTTTTAAAGATTTTAAGTGAAAACAAATTCTACATTTTGTGTTAAAAAAGAAACAGTTCATTCAACTGTACTATTGCCATAAAACACTCTCTTTTATCCCTTTATACAAGCCACATCCATTCTTCAACCCTTTTCTCTTTATCGTGGTGGTGATTACACAATGCTATACATATCATGGAATTGAATAGAGCTACACACACACACATATGCACACGAGATAATTTATAACAGCTGAAATCTGAATAACTTCTATCCGTTCTATTATTATCAATTTCTTGGTTGTGGCAGTATACTATAGTTGTGTAAGAGACTGCCATTGGCAGAGGCCGTGGTGCATGAGACTTGTTTATACATAGCTTTGCAAATTCTTCTGTATCTAGAATTATTTCAAAGGAAAAGTTTTCAAGAGAAAACAGGTCCTTAGGTTTCTAATATTTCAAAATTAGAGGTTTTTTCCTTAAAAATCCCTAGTCTTATTGATTTACTTCTTCTCAGTGTGTGGATGATTCTTTCCTAAAATTGATTTGTATTTGAGCACCCATTTCAAAATCATTTGAAAAGATAGAACTCAGACATTTCCTGTCAATTTTTTTGACATATAACTGGGCTTAAAGGTTAGTTGTACAATGATTTTTTAAAAAAATCTGTTTAAAATAAAATCTATTTATGGAATCTGAACTTTTGGGAAACCTGAAATCAAGGATCATTCTGAATGGAATGATGGTTTAAGAGTTTGTATACTAAGAAACAAGTCTTTTCAAACCAACATTCTTTGTTTTTCCAAGCAAGAGTGTGTGTGTGTGTGTGTGTGTGTGTGTGTATTATAACTTTTGCTTTTAAATAATTACAGATTTTTTTGGAATTTGCAAAGATAGTACATAGAGGATCCATGTATACCCTTCACTCAGTGCCAACACTACCCCCACCCCTGCAGTGACTACGTCTTATATAACTATAGTAAAAATCAAAACCAGGAATTCATACTTATACAGTGTAGGTATAGAATTCTAAGTTACTTTAACACACATAAACGTAGATTCTTCTAAAGGCCACCTCAGTCAAGAGTAAAACTTATTCCATCATCACAAAGAAGTACTGGTGTTGACATTTTATCAGTTCACATGAAATGTAAAACTTTCACCTCCTCTTAAGTCCCTTAGTCTTCCATTATTCATAATGTAATTATCTTAAATATTCTTTTACAAATATTTATATCCATATCAGCTAATGTTACATTTTATGTTCTGTCAAATATAGTTCAAAACAATCAAGAGGAGAAGGGAAACATTTATATTCACTTTTTTCATTATTCTTTCTTCATTCTTAATGTTTTAAAGTGCTTTCTTTATTATTTTCTTTCTGTTTAAAGAATTACATTTTTCCTTTTTATTTTTTTAAGGGAGATCTACAAGTGACAAACTCTCTTAGTTTTCTTTCATCTAAGAATGTCTAATTTCCCTTTCATTCCTGAAGGATATTTTTGCTGGATATAAGATTCAGGACTGATAATTCTTTTGTCAGCATTTGAAAAATGTGTCCCTTCTTTCGGGCCTCCAATGTTTTTCTCACAAAAAATATATTGTTATTTGAATTTTTTTTCTTATACTATTGAATTTTTTTCTTATAATTTATCTTTTGCTGTTTCTAATTTATTTCTTTTATTTTTAATTTTCAAAAGTTTTCTTTACTTTTCAAAGTTTATTTGATGTGACTGCCTATTATTTTCTATACTATCTGTATTTACTTAACTTCCAAATTCAAAAAGGCTCTTACAGGAATAATAGAGTGTCTATACTCCTTAGATTAGTTTATTTACCTAAGAGTTAAAATAAAATTTTGAAAACCTTTCTGGGAATTTTATGGTTTACGCACTTGAGTTCTGAGGAAGCACTCTGTATGTTTTAAGGAATTTATTTTCTTTTAAGACTAATGACTGAAATTTAAAATTTCCCTTCATAATTTATAAGAAGTTTATTATGTACCTACAATTTGTCACACTTTGGGGATACATAAATAAACAAAATGAGTCTTGTCAGCTATGGGAGCATGAGGTGGGACTCCTAACCCATGGGAGTTGTGGGTATTAGGATAGTGACAAAAAACTTCCCAGAAAAATTATGGTATTTCTGTTAGGTCTTAAAAATATGGTGAGATTAAGAGACTTGGAGGTGAGAATTATTTTGTTAAATATTTTATTTCAGAGTAATAAATTACAATCTTATTTTTCTGTATTTTCCACCACATTTGGCTCAAGGCGAGAAGAGATAGAAAAACACAATGAGAGGTAAATGCTATGTGCCAGGCTTTGTTTTAGATATGTTATAAACAAGAAAATCTTTGAATCTTCAAAGCTAACTTGTAAGGTATATGACATTATTACCATACTCATTCATAAGACAAGGAAATGGGAATACCAAGGTATTCTAACAGCCAATAGGCCAATTTTTATTTCTTTAATGTTTATTTATTTATTTATTTTTAAGGATTCTATTTATTTATTTGACAGAGAGAGACAGCCAGAGAGGGAACACAAGCAGGAGGAATTGGATTGGGAAAAGCAGATTCCCTGCTAGGAGGTGGGTCTCAATCCCAGGACACTGGAATCATGACCTTAGCTGAAGGCAGCTGTTTACCCCAACTGAATCACCTAGGTGCCCCAATGGGCCAAGTTTTAAATTCATATATCTGAATCCAGAGCCACCGCCTTCTTTTTCTTTCTTTCTTTTTTTTTTTTTTTAAATATGTCTCTTTGGCATAAGAATTATTATTTTTTAAGATATTATTTACTTACTTGAGGGAAATGGAGAGAGATCACACAGGGAGAAGACTTGCCCCTGAGTAGGGAGCCCAATGTGGGGTTCAACCCCAGGACTCCGAGATCATGACCTGAGCCGAAGCAGACACTTAACTGACAGCCACCCAGGTGCCCCAGAGCCTTCCCTTTTAGCTACAGCAATATGTAAATGGAAATGAATATAAGCACTGGAACTAGGCAGAACAGCTATCAAACCTTATTTTTACCACTTACCTGCTGTACAATCTTGGCAACAGACTCAACCATTTAATGCTTTTATCTTTATTTTTTTTTTTTTTTTTTTTTTTTAAATTTTTTTTAAAGATTTTTATTTATTTATTTGACAGAGAGAGATCACAAGTAGACAGAGAGGCAGGCAGAGAGAGAGAGGAAGGGAAGCAGGCTCCCCGCCGAGCAGAGAGCCCGATGTGGGACTCGATCCCAGGACCCTGAGATCATGACCTGAGCCGAAGGCAGCGGCTTAATCCACTGAGCCACCCAGGCGCCCCTGCTTTTATCTTTAAAATGGGAATAAATACTCTCATCTTGAAAAATTTGTGAGGATTAAAGATAAGTTAATCAGAACTTTCAGCACTCCCTGAAAAGTCAATAAATACTAGCTGTTTTATGATGTTATAAAGTTTTCTTTCTAAATACACAAAATTTAATTTTATTTGACTATTTTTCTTCTAAATGTGACCAATACTTTTTTTTTTTAAAGATTTTATTTATTTATTTGATAGAGAGAAATCACAAGTAGATGGAGAGGCAGACAGAGAGAGAGAGGGGAAGCAGGCTCCCTGCTGAGCAGAGAGCCCGATGCGGGACTCTACCCCAGGACCCTGAGATCATGACCTGAGATCATGACCTGAGCCGAAGGCAGCGGCTTAACCCACTGAGCCACCCAGGTGCCCCTGACCAATACTTTTTTTTAAAGACATTAATGCATACTCCTTCTCTCCAATGGAACTTAGTGCACTTTTTTTTTCTCTTTCCCTCTCCCTTGCCCCTCTCTTTCTATCTCCAATTTCATCTGTATCCCCAGGAGCCTTATGTTTGACATTTTCATGTCTTACTTTATCAATGTCTCTCCAATATAAACCCTCTACTCTTGCCATCTTAAGTGACCTGAAACGTGTTGAGCTCATTCATCATTTTATAGCTTTGTTCCTGTTGTTTTCTCTGTCTGAAGTGTCTCTATCCAGTGTCTTCTCCACCTATTTAAATATTCAAACCTAAAAATTTAGTTGAAATCCTTTCCATTAAACAAAGACATCCTATCTATTCTGTTTGACAATAACTCAGTATTGTCTTATAAAGTCCAGCAGAAATTCTCTTAAGGCCCATTACAAGGAATAATTGCATTTCCTCAGAGTACTTGCTTTGCTTTTTTCTTATTTATATGGCCAATCATATAAAAAATTTTCTGTGTCTTTGTTTACCTGATTAGTAGGAAATTTGAGCCCAAATCTCTGGTCCATTTTAGCAGCTTTAAAATACTTGAAAGCATGCTAATTACTACTGTAAGTTGATAAATGGATTAATTAATTATTTTTTTAATTTTGCTACCCTATTTCTCCTTCTTCCTACTATATATATCCTAATTATTGCATGTATTACATTCTAAAGGTGGCAATAAAATTTTATCTCACAAAAAGTAATCCTGCAGAGGAAATCCTTTTAGAAATCACTGAAAAATAGAAAAAATAATATAAAACAAATTCAAATTATTTGTAAATAACCAATAACCATCCAAAATAACCACTTCAGATATTTGGATCTATTCATATTACATTTTCTATGAATTTTATGGTTTTGATTATTTTAACAGATTTGAAATATGCTAAAACATAATTTTATATATTTTTAAAATTAATATTATGTGATCATTTCATGTCATTAAACCTTATTTGAAAACATATTTAGTGGTTTTATAATAAATGTATCATCATTTAGTTATTTTCTTATGGCTAAATAGTTACGCTTTGTTCAGCAGTACACACATTACTACCATGACAACAAATAGCATTGTGGTAAACAGCTTTATTATTAAAGCTTTAGGTTCACATTCTTTATGTAAATTAATGGAAGTGGAAGCCTTAGTTCATTAGTTGTGCATATTTCAAAAGGATTAGTACTTGTCAAATTTCTCTTCATACAATTTCTTCATTAATTTGATATTATTGGGCATTGTAATTCATTGTATTTTTATACTATATATGTTTCTATAAATCAACATCTTCGGAATAAGATGTATAAGTAATACATGAATTAATAAATGAATGGATATATTTCCAATCCATTCCTCTCCTCTAAAACCATGTATGAATGATCTATGTTACATTATTTCACAGCTTTTTATTTTGTGTTCTTTTTTTTTACCTTCTTTTAGCACTGATACCATTTTTATCTCTTGAAATCATTAGACTTTCTTGAAGAAGTAACTATGTATGCTATTTCTTCCAAATCTATATTTTTATCATATTTGTGGGAATATAGTTACAAGCTATAGTACACTTGTTGGCTGACAATTAGACTTCAGAGTTCACACACACACACACAAAGCACAACAAAGCAAAAACAAAAACAAAAAAAGAACAGAAACCTTTATCAGGAAGTAGTATTTATCGTAGTGAGAATACAAATAACCACAAACTCTCTCATCCTGTCATCAATAGTAACATCATGACAATTAAAAATAATCTTCTACACTGCCCTTATCCAAGAATGTTAGACTGTGACACTATCACATTAAATTCTTTCTTAAATTCTGTTCATAACCTCTCATGTGTCACACTTCAGGACATTGAATCCTTAGAGTTTCTAAACAACATGACAATGAGATCATTCAGTTGTCAGATCTCTAAACTCTGGGGGAGCAGGGATGTATATTCTTGAAAGCATTTACTCAACCAAGAGAAATGCATAGAACACACAAGAATGATTGAAGAGTCAAATAGCAAGACTACTTTGAGGAGAATGAACCTGAAATGGGTCATACCAAACGAACAGTACTGATAGGGTTATTTTGGGGTAAAGTGAACAGCTCATTAGACTTGATCACACTGAGTGCCCAGATTACGATCTCTAAATAGTTCTTTTCAACTCACAGGAACTAAGACTTCTTGGAAAAAAACAAAAACACAATTTCAGATTGGGAGCAGAAAATATGTAAGATGGATCTGAACCAGCTTCACATACCAGAGAATAAAGAAGCTTTCAGAGCTAGTGGGGTCACATCTAAAGTAAGCAGGAGCCAACTGGAAGAGGATCCCATTGGAAAAAGAAAGATAATATTTGGTGCATCAGGAATGAAAATCGTGATAGATGGAAACACATCAAAACAAATTAGGATGCAGCTTTCTCCAATTTCCTAAGTATGTTACCACACATTTACCCAAACTCCTTTTTTCTAAAATTAACTTTTCGTAGGTTATTGCCTCAACTATCCTATCTGTTCTTGATGTTTTGTGCCTGTTCATTCATAATTTAGAGAAACTGACTAATCAGCAAAGAGAAACACATGTGAAAAAAAAGAGAAACACATGTGCTTAATCTCCCATATTTAACATATGACATTTGGGTTTCAGATTTACTCTACATATTTTTAAGAACACACACACACACACACACACACACACACACAGGATCTGCTCTGGCAGAACAATATAATGTTGAAAGTTGGTTTGGCTTTCTTTGCATAATGATGAGCCCCCTCTCCTCCTGCTATTTTGTCCCAGTTTCATTTTTCTGGTGCAAGTATTTTAATTTCTAATTTGAATAGAAAGAATAAAAGGAATCTGACTACTTTCCAAGAAATAGTTTCTGAGTGATTTATTATGAATAAATTATAGCCAATCTGGCAATTTGGATAAAATAAGTATATTTGTTAAAAAATATAATGTAGCAAAATCAACAGAAAAAGAAATACAAAACTTAATTAGTTCAGTATCTTCGATGTCTATCAAAACTGTAAAGATGTTTGGGCAGGGGCAACCTGGGTGCCTCAGTGGGTTAAGTGTCTGCCTGCAGCTCAGGTCATGATCCCAGGGCCTTGGGATCAAGCCCCATATCGGGATCTCCGTTCAGCTGGAAACATGCTTCTGCCTGCCACTCCACCTTCTTGTGCACATCCTTTCTCTCTCTCTCTGTCAAATAAAAATAAGTAAATTAAAAAACCTGCAAAGGTGTTAATGGAAAACCTTCTTATTAAGAAACTATCAGAATCCCTAGCTTCAATTATGAATTTCACTTAATATGTAAGAAAGAAATAGTTCCATTTTACACTACAGTTTTAGAGAATAGAACAAAAAAGAATGTGCACTGAGACTTTTCAGGAGGCTGGTTAGATAATTTTGACATACAAAGTTGACAAAATCATTACAAGAAGGAAAAGTTACAGTTAAATTCTTTCTATAAACAAAGATAAAAAATTTTAAATTTAGTATTAGCATACCCAATTTGACCATGTATGAAAAGGATAATATACCATCATTAATGGAGTTTATTCAGTTATACAAGGTGGCTCTAATATTTACAAATCTGTAAGTATAATTCACTACATTAACAGAAAAAAAGGAAATTATAGTATCATCTCAATAGATGCTAAAAAGGCATTTAGTTTAGAAGACATTTATGTTAAATGCTCAACTAATAACAGAAGTGGAATTTCTTAATCTGATAAAGAATATCTACAAGCAAAAAAAAAAAAAAGAGTATCTGCAAGCAAACTCATAATAAAGACAATACTTGATGATAAAATATTGAGAACTCTGTCTTGAAATTGGGAAAAAAGTGAGGCTGTCTTCTATAATCATTATTTAATGTGTCAGTGCAAAAAGGTAACATAATGGAATAAAATGTATAAATGAAAAGGAAGAAATAAAAGTATCTTTATTTGAAGACAATATGATTTATTATACAGAAAATCTACAAACTACTAAAATTAATTAGTGAATTTAGCAAGATTGCTCAATAAAAGGTCAATATATAAAAATCATTCAAATATTCCTAAATCTCAAAAAAAAAAAAACTTAAAAAAAGATATCAGTTAGCTAGGCATCCATAAAATTAAAGTAACTAATATCTACATTGAAAACTGCAGATTATTATTGATAAAAATTAAATCTCTAAATAGATGGAGGCATATAGTGTGTTGATGGATCAAAAGTTTAATTATAATATATTCTTTCCCAATTGAAAAATAGATTGAATGCAACACACTGCTGAGGTTTTTTTGTTTTGTTTTGCTTTGCTTTTAAATTGATAAAATTATTTTAAAACTCATGAGAAATGCAAAGGGCTAAGAAGAACCAAGGCAATTTGATGAAACAAACAAAAGAGGATTTATATTGATAGAATTAAGAGATACTATAAAGCTGTAATGATTAGGACAGTGGTTTTAGTACAATGATAGAGATAAAAAAAGATTCTTTAGTGCACTCCATTCACAAAAATTAATTTCACATGGAGTGCAGACTGAAATGTGAATTGCAAAAAAATAAAAGACAATACTTGATGATAAAATATTGAGAAAATAAAGAAAATAAAGAACAAAAATATTGTCATTTCTGTGAGGACAGATATTTCTTAAATAAGACACAAATAGCCCTAACCATGGAGCAAATGATTGATTAATTTGACTATATCAGACTTAACACCTTATGGTTATCCAAGACATTAGTAGAAGAGAAAAAAGGCAGATAGGTTCTGAGGATATATTTACTCAACATGCATTTGACTTAAATTTTGTATCTAAAAAGACTGAGTCTTGGTTTCAGCTCTGGTCCTCATCTCAGGGTCGAGGGACCCAGCCCCAAGTCTGGCTTCGTGCTCAGCTTAGAGTCTGCTTGAGATTCTCTCTCTCTCTCTTTCTCTCTCCCTCTCCCTCTGCTCTGCTCCCTGTTCATGCTCTTTCTCTCTCTCTCTCTCAAATAAATCTTTGAACACACATGGGCTAAACACTTGAAAAGTCTTCATAAAGAGGATAACAAAAGACCAAAAAAAAAAAAAAAAAAAGAAGAAGAAGAAGAAAAAGAAAAATCAGAAGGATCTCGGATCTCTTCTAAGCAACAAGAAAATATCAATCAACATTGTTTTGATCTAACCCAAACCCCAAAATGACTAAAGAGGAAGAAAAAAGTTTTATATACCAAACATTCTCAAGGATTTCAAGTGAAGCAATGAGAGTTTTCTCCTACCTACTGCCAAGAAGAATTCATTTCAACCATTCATATTATAAATTATTGAGAGTATCTAGAAAAAGTAGTTAATACCCTATGTCCCAGCATCCACTCTGAGGTATAACCAACAAAAATATACCTGAAAGTGGTTGCAAATCTGAGCAAAAATGGTGGAGAGCATACCTCACCAACCCTTCCCATAAGATGGAAGATTTGTGTAGATCTTGTCACACTGGTGATAAGCTATTTCTCTTCTACTTAGGATCTAGATATAACTGCTACTATTCTGGGGCACCTGGGTGGCTCAGTTGTTTAAGCCTCTGCCTTCAGCTCAGGTCCCGATCCCAGTGTCCTGGGATAGATTCCTGTCAGACTCCCTCTGCCCTTCCACCCTCCCCCACCCAGTTGTTTTCTCTCTCTCTCTCTCTCACACATAAATAAATAAAAATCTTTTCAAAAAATAAACAATGAATTTTGAAACACTGAAAAAAATTAAATTAAATAAAAAACACTACTACTGTTCCGATGTAATTAGAAAAACAGCTAAAATCACAACTGACCAAGTTTATGCAGACAATCTAAGCTATTTTAAAGGGTTTTCTCGTAAACTGACAAAGCACATCAGGTTTGTTATTCCTTTGCTGGTATTCAAGTATGTTCTTGTTCTAGCTTACAGGAGTTTCTCGGGCTCGGTGTTCTGGGGTTTTTTGTGGTCCCATAATTGCATATTGCACTAATTCATAAGTGGCAGTGGTATTGACGGGAAAGTATTAGCAGAGTTTTGAAACACTGAAATGTCGACATGTTCACCTGTGTAAACCACTTTTATTGCCAACTGCTGCTTCTAATGCTTACCATCATAAGAATGGGCATGATTAATCTGGCGCCACCTTTATGTCCTTGAAAATGCTGCCTTAATTGAATTCAGTTAAATACTTTCATTTTATGGATGAGGGCATTGAATCTCAGTGCTCAGTGTATCCTAAGTGATATATAGATAATTTGCGATGCAGTCATATTCAGAATTCCGACATTTACTTTTCTGAGCAATCCATATGTATAATAGGTACATTCCAATTTATCAGTCTTGTAGCAAGTAGTTTCTAAACAAGGTTTTTTGTTTTAGTCAAAATTGGGTCCAGATGTTAGTTAGCTCAGGTATTTACTAACTTCGTGCAATCTGTTTAACTTCATCAGGCCTCAGTTTCTTCTTTTGTCAAATGGGACCCTAACTGGTGAGTTTGTGTGAATGTTTAAGTGAGTTAGAAGACCTAGTGTGTTTAGTTTATTTGCAATTACTACCTTTGTTTAAGATAAATTCATTTGTATCTCACTACAATTTTTTAATTTTTAACGTGCATTAGTTTGGAGACATGTAAAATTAAGGGTTAGATTAAATAAGAAATTAACCTAAATTGCAAATTAACATTTATAAAATATGTGCATACACAACCGGCCCTATATCTTTGCAAAATATAATCCATTCTTAACTTTTCAGTGAAGTGACCCCAAAACTCACTGAACAGACATCTTGGTAAATAAAGAGTATCAAACCATAAAGTGCACTGGAGTCAGTAAATCTTTTAATTAAGGAATTATTGTTTTGACCAATTCTACATTTGCTGCTAAACTCACTTGAGACAATTCATGTTTGCCTTTTTCCTATGTTAATATCACATATTAATGAAATATTTTCATATTTAGAGTTTATTAAGAATGAAAATTTATTTTTTATAAACATATATTAAAAAAAAAAAACAACAAAGAATACAATTCCAAAGTTAAAAGCCTGAGACCTGATCAATAGGTCAACTCTATCTAGAATGTCCTTAATCGGCAAGCATATGCCACATGAATAAAACCAAGTATTTAGGTTCAGTTAAAAAAAAAAAAAAAGAATGAAAATTTATCCAAACAATGCTAAAATGAAGAAATTACTGAAATTACTGAATAGGGAATCACTCAGATAATATCCAACTTCTTTGTTCTAAACCAGTAGCCAAATTTTGGGAAGCTATGCTATTACTCCAATGTTTGAAAAAACACTCTAAGATGCCAAGATTAACTGCCAAAAAGAGAAAGCAAATAATAATCCCAAACATCAAAAGCTGCTTTTCGAAGTTCTGCCCCGAAACAGAGGATTATAAAAATTTTACTTGTTATAGTCATAACAAAAACACAGAGTTTTGCATCAAGGCAGGAATAGTTGTGAAGCTTTTTAAATTCCAGTTCAAAAGAGACCCCTGCCTAAAATATTAAAAAAGAAAAAAGGAACATGTTTGAAGTGCTAGAATTGAGGGATAATTGCTGGTGAAAACCCCACATCGGAGCCATTGTTCAACAAACACATTTCTTACCCTACCTTTAAGGTGTTATACTTGTGTGGTTTTTAGGTAGTGTAACATTTAGCTTAGTCTTTCCTAAGCATGCATCTCTGAATTTAGACTGTAAGTAAAAGAAGTGTTTTCCATCATTTGGTAACTTGTTTTCTACTCAGAGGGGTGCAGAGAAAAGCTGTAGGTTTCATTAACATTTCACCTATTTTTGTGTCTGCTTTTTAAATAGAAATAATTTTCCCATCCTGAGAAACAGGCTTTAGAATTAACAATACCAGTCCTGGCCGTTATGTATCTTGTATGAATTAGGTCAGAATTGTCTCTATAAAAGTATCTTTTTTCCAGTAAATTTCCATAAAATGTAAGGTGTTCTTTTTATTAATATTAAAGTGTTTTTGTGAGTAGGATTTGGCTACAGAAATAGGGTCCATGTGTTATGAATAGTTTGTCTCCTGCTATTTTTGCAACTAATGAGAGAAGAAATGCCACAGGTTTTTGGAGGAAGAGCCCATTAAAGCATTAGCTAATTAACACTTTGGATTGTGATGAGATTATTCATGAACTGTCAATTTTCAATAAGGAAATATGTACAGAACGACATAATAATTTCAGCTCAGGAAGTTCTGTTTAGAATTTTTAGTTTTAGTTTTTTTTGAAATAACAATTCATCCGTCTCTTCTATAATGTAACTTGAAGCTAATTAAAGAAAATTCATTTAAATAAAGTCTTAAGGACTCTGAATCATAGGATTTGAATTGTTTGTTTTTCTTACTTGACACAATCCTAATTTATATTTTTATAAATGGGACATCCGTTTTACACATTCCTGTCCATGTTTGTGTATTTCAGACTAAATTATAGCTATGTGGTAAATTTGAATATTGTCTTTTTGCCTATCAGTTTTACCAAAGGCAAGGAACTAGGTATTTCTGAATTCACTATCAAGTAAATTATTTCTAATCCAGTAGTTTAATTCTGGTGGATTAAGAGCTGTTTTTATTGTAGATCTATTATTTAATCATTTTATCATTTCCACTAGTTGGTGGGCACTATGCTAAGTGTGAGAATATGCAGTTCAGTAAAGTTTTCTCTGTGCCTTAAGGAGGGCCCAGGGCCCTAGTGGAGAGAATATCAGCATTTATGTTTTGTGTTGTGTTATACACTGTACTGTGCATTGTGTTGTGTGCATGCACTGTACTGTGAGATGAGAACCCAAAGGAGGAGCAGTTAACTCAGACTTGAGAGGCAAGGAAGACACCAAGAAGGAACTATTGTGCTGTTCTGAGTAGGACAGAAGCTATTTGGCCAGAAGGAAGTACAAGACACGTGACACATTAACATGGTTGCGAGGCAGTCATTCTGAGAAGATGTTTTAACATAGTGGCTTTTATGCCCTCTGAAATTCAGACTCTAAGCTTGTATCTATTTTTATTATCAAGAAATCTGCAAAAGATAAATGCTTACCCCAATCCTGAGCCACACCTCATATGTTAACATTTGCCCATCTATGACTAAAGTTGGGAGTCTGGGTTTAAGAATAATGGATGAAGGAAGGCATGTTCAGAGTAGAGGCAAGCATCAGAGTCAGGTTTGGGGTGGGTTGTATGTTACCACCATCTGGTCAGCGACAAATATTCCAGAGTTGCATATTTGCCACACTTAACTCATCTCAGGAAGGGCCATCATCTCAGTAAGTAAAGTTTCTATTCATCTATGGGATGCCTGGGTGGCTCAGTCAGTCAAGCAACTGCTCTTTCACTCAGGTCATGATCTCAGGGTCTTGCATGCATCTACCTCCCTGCTCAGTGGGGAGTCTTTCTCTTTCTTCCTCTGCCCTTACCCTGCTTGTGTGCATGCACACTCTCTCTGTCTCAAATAAATAAATAAATAAATAAATAAGATTTTTTAAAAAAAGTTTCTACTCATCTTTGGTGTTCACTTTTATCTTAATCTGATTCTCAAATTCTGGATTTCTTTCATTAGTTACAATAATCACAACCATTTACTTTCAACTAGTGAATGGATTTGGCTACATAATAAGTGTCTTTGAATTTTCATGTTTTTCTAGAAGTGATTACCTCTATTTTCAATGGTCTTCTAAAGCTAGATAATCACACTGTGAAGGGACATATTATCATTGAATAATATGGATCACTGAAAAGTTTAATATAATGGAGTGAAATAATCAGATTATGGAATAAAGTTTTCACTAGGTGGTTCTACAAAATGTGTGTGAAGCAGATAGACTTTTATGAAATGTAAAGGAATGAATCCCTTCTTTTCTTGTCTTTATGATCTTTCTCCTTCACACATGTGCAACAAGTATTCCTAGGTTCCCCCTTGGCAGTCCAAAGCTCTTTAGTGAAGCAAGTTCTTCTGTTCCAAGCATTATCTCTTTTCTCTTCTCAGTTAGTTTTAGAAAATCCTTCTGTGTGATCTGATGAGAGCCCTCAGATGTGGGGCCATGATTAGGTAGGAGCTGGTGGTGGGCGCAGTGAAAGGATTCACCCAGGGAAGAACAAAAGACATAAGAGTTTATGGAATACCCTGAAAGGGAGTGGCTAGGGGGGCAGCAAAGGAGAGAGTGAGGCAGTGGATGGGGGTTGTTTTTAAAGAAGAAAGATGAGGAGCTATGGGGAGGTATGGAATTTCCCCTTTTTTGGTAACTGTGCCTGGTTGTAAATAGTCCATTGGTCAGTTAGGGCCTATGGGTATTTTGAGGTATGTTGTCTGAGGGGCCTGTTTATATTCAGCTAGGTGCTCACTGGGGCCCTATCTGCCTTCCAGCCCTCAAGCCTGTTTCCTAAAAACAGCCTCTATACTTACCAAAGATTTAATTATAATCATCACACCGGAAGTCATCACTTTTAATCTAGTCCTGCTTATCTATAAAGCCTTAGCCTGATAAAAGCATATATATTTTTAAAGCATGACAGGTAATGCACATTCACCAGTAGCACATATTTCCAAAGTTGTTTCTCAACACTCTTGTTAACTGGAGTACAAAGGAAAAGGATCCTGGAACCTGTGGTTCAGTAGGTGTCCCATGCAGTTATGGAGGCTGGAAATCCCAGAATCTGCCATGGCCAAGCTGGAGTCTTAGGAGCTGATGGTCCAGTTAGTTCCACTCCACATCCAAAGGTAGGAAAAAACAGATGTCTCAGCTTAGTAATAGGTAAAGAAAACAAATTCCTCCTTAGTTTGCCTTTTGTTCTATTCAGGCCCTCAGTGGTTTAGATGAGGCTCATCCACATTAAAGAAGACACTGTGTTTTTTCTTCATGGATTGATTCAAATGTTAATCTCCTCCAGAAATAATCTTATGACACTCCCAGTATAATGCTTAACCCAATATGGGGGTATCTAGTGGCCCAGTCAAGCTGAGACATAAAATTAATCATCATAATATGTTTGAAAGTGTGCTCAATAAAGTTGACAAGATTTAGAGCTTTAAAGGCAAATCAATGTATGGGTTTGCATAAGGCTTGGGTGACTCTAAGAGCTGATACAATACTGAAGAATTTCTGAAACATTTTGACTTCGGTAAATGAGAAATTCTGACCTAACAGAACAAGAAGTTCTAACCAGCAGATTTTTATAGTAAATAATTGGAATTCTATATAGGTCTTCAACATTTTAAAAAGTAGATTGTTACATCCTTTGTTGCAAGTTTGGAGTTCCATAGCACATCCATAGATACTGGGGAGTAAGAAAAGGAAATAAAAAACAGGAAAAGTTAAATTATTTTGACAAAAATTACTGTATTATTTTTTTAAGAAATGCTAGTTTGTTTGTTTGTTTTCCTGATTACTAGTGTTATCACTATATAAAGATAGTATGGATCTATGTAATCTATTGTTTAAAGGGTACAGATAAAGACAAGATTGTGTAACTTCTATACTATGAAAAAGTTAAGGATATAGGAAGATGGGGGAAATTAAAATTTTAAAAGGAATGTTTATGAAAATCAATGGGAGAAAAAAAGGAACAAATAAATTTCCTTTCCTGCTAGTTTGGCATAGATGGTAATCCAAAACAGAAGTCACATGGAGACAAATAGTCAATGAGAGACTATTGCTGGGAATAGAGACTGACTTGTGGTTGTTAATGAATCACAGGATGTGAAGGAAAGAGAGTCTTGGAACCAGAACCGAAATCCCATCATGCCTGGAACTGTTATTTAAATATAAACAACTGTTATTTAAATACAGTACAATGCAGTAAGCATAAAAATCATTTCTTGTTCACTTTATGATTCATTGATATAAATGTTAAATATTCCATTAAAATTTTAAACACCCTGAGAAATAGTAACAGATGCTTAGTAAATATGTTTCCTTCCCTTTTCCTACTCTTGCAAAGAGTTAAATTTTTTTTAACTAATATCCTATATATTTTGATTCCTGATAAATCCTGTCACCTAATACTTTCTACTAGAAAAGCTGAACAGAGAGGTCAATGTTCAATTCATGACTTAACCAGAAAAAAGACTTATACACTCTTAATTTTTCTTATGAAATTTCAAAACCTAAATCTGACTCAGTGCCTTGAGATTAATATTGATTTTAATTATTAGCCACAGGACACAGAAGATGTATATGAGATCCAATGTAAGGAAGTTATCTCCACATAAGAAATAGTGATATATAGAAATGGATAGAGAAAAGCACTCCCTGAGAGATCTGAATGGAATGAAACTGGATTTAAAGTGCTGTCTGGCTCCCTGAGATAGGATTCAACAGCACTATTAGAGGCAAGTGAGTTACATTCTAACAGGATACCTGAAACCCAGCAAGAAGGAAACCATGGTCATCTGTGGGGAAAGTTGGAGGCCTTCCTGGTAGCACTCCACCAGGAGCCCTATCACACCAGAGAGGCCCAAGATGGTGGGAATGACAGGAACCCCATGACCAAAGAAGGAAGAAAAGGTATGAAATCTTGCTTCGAAGAAATCATAATCCCAAATAATGAATATTCCACCCCCTAGTTAACAACTGTCAGTAAAACACAAAACACCTACCCCCAGGGCATGCAGCTCTCTCTCAAGCTCACCCACTCAAAATCTCTCTCATTTACGCAGCTCACATGCTATGTCAGGTCTATCCTTGAATTCTTTCCAGTGAGAGACCAAGAGCCTCTGGCAACATCTTTAGGACTGAACAGGATGAGGCCTCAGGGCTCAATGACTCCCCAGTTCACCCAGCAAAAGCATCACTACATGGACTTTGGCCAAGAGTGATAGAGTGAGGTGGTAGGTAACCACACATGGAGGGGAAAAGTAAAGGCTGAGGAGGCTTGTGCACTGCTTATCATTTGGAGCTTCTGATAGGAGGTCATCACATAGTGTGCTCTGTGACCACATAGGGTGGTCCTATTAGAGTAGAAAATAATGACATTGTGTGATTAGGCAGAGAAAGAGCCTGGATTGATGTTTTGCATTCCTCATTTCCTGCTCATGGCTTGCAGTACACTAAGTTATTTCTGGAGCTTCCATGAACACAAGTATGCTGAGAGTGCTGTAAATGTAAAGAATCTGAGGTCTTCCGGAAGGGGATGCTGCATGGGAAAAGGTAACTACTGTTGGACCATAGATATTTGCAAGAAGGTTAACTGACACCTAGACACTAGGAGTCATTAAGTACAAAGGACAGCTAAGACCTGGAGAACAGTATTCAGGTAACAGACTGTTCCTTCCTCTATCATAATGTTGTATGTTTCCATCTATTTTCAGATGTTACAGAGGGAGAAATGAAGAAAAAGGACAGATTAAAATCCTAAATTGACTGGAATTCAAATCTGCCCACTTCTAAGTAGAATTGCAGTCAAATCATTCATGAGCAATTGATTTCTGTGTCGGAAAGTAAAGAGAGATACAGTTCTGCTCATCAGAATCATAAAATGGTTATAGAAAACATTTATGTTTGCTAGACTCTGTTTCTAGTCATTTAAAGTATATGAACTCGTTTTATTCTCTAAACAACTCTTTGAGGTAGATACTATTTTTATCAGCAATTTAAAAATGAACAAACTTACAAGATCTCATAATTTAACTAGTAGTAATGCTATACTTCACAATGAGAATATTTTCTATCTACTTAATTTTATGCACATTTTCTTTTTTTTTTCTCAAGCTCCCTTCTTTATAGCATATATTCCCTGTTGATAATAAATATTACATTTCTTATTTGTCTCATTTTTAACTTAGCCACTTGGAATCTTTAGGCTTTTATGTTCTTTCCTTTAACAATATTGTTCCCTCCTGTCCCATAAATTTTTACTTGTGATTTTGTGTTATCAAGCAAGCTGAGCTAATAAAAGATTTTACTCTATATGTTTCATGTCCAGATAGTTCATTTGAGCTGATAGACTTTCACAGGATATTCATAACAATTAATTCACAGAGTTTTTATAATGTGAGTAGAAGCAGGATAAATGATTCATGAATTCAAGGGCCAAAATAAGTTCCAAAAATCGAATAGATTGGTGAAAGTCCATATGATATACTGTATTACAGTATATGCGATATATTGTTCATATAAAATAAATTTATTTCCATTATTTGTCAGCAATCAAAGAAGTATGAAATTTACTTTCCCAAGTTATTATTTGAGAAATTAGAGCATAATATAAGATAAGAACCTAGACCTTGAAGTCTGACAGATCTGGATGCCAGTCCCAGTTCCTCTAGCTTCTTAGGTGTTTAATTAGAGACAAATTCCTTAACTTCTCCAGCCACATTTTTTTAAATTGATAACATAAGAATTGCAATATCTATGTGGCATAGTATTTAGGGTGAGGTTTGGCTCAATTATGAAAGGAACAGACTAAGTCCAGGGTAGAAAAGAGAATAATCACTTTATCATCATTATCATCAACACCACCACCACCATCATCATCATCTTTATCATCATTTCCTAATCATGCTATTTCTCTTCAAAAAAGCAACTATTTATTGGATTCTGAGTGTGAGCAAATCACAGTTTTAGTGATTGGGACACATTAAGGAACAAAGCAGATAAAAAACTCTCAGTCTCTTTGGGCTGCTGTAATGAAATAACACATGGCTATAACAAAATACTGATGGCAGAATACAAACAGCATGCTTTAAAGGACAGAAATGTGTTTCTCACAGTTCTGGAGGCTGGAAGTCTCAGATCACGGTCCTCGTTGGCGGGGCAAGGACCTTCTTTCAGGTTGTGCCTACAGAGTTCTCATGGTGTCCTCATGTGGTG
This sequence comes from Mustela putorius furo, assembly GCF_011764305.1. NCBI lineage: Eukaryota > Metazoa > Chordata > Mammalia > Carnivora > Mustelidae > Mustela > Mustela putorius. The sequence continues at coordinate 30,002 of NW_025421474.1, read as the reverse complement.
GCAGGGGCAAGAGGGCTCTCTGGAGTCTTTTTTATAAGGGCATTTGTCCCATTCATGAGGGCTGCACCCTCATGACCTAATTATTCCCCAAAGGCTCCACCTCTAAATACCATCACATGGGGCATTAAAATCTCAAAATATGAATTTGGGTGGGACACAAATCTTCAGACCACAACAGTAACTCTTGCTCTTTGCTATTTACATTCTATCAGGATATAGATCAACATCACAGAATAAATTAAATATAAAAGTAAATCTCATGGCCTTTATATAAGCTATTAAATGTCCTGGAAAGCAGCAGGAAGTAGAACAGGGCAGGCTCTATCTTGACTGTTGATTTGAAGGAACCAGGGTATGGGATAGTCCTCACTGGAAGGTCAAGATTTAGGCAAATGATTATAGGACATGAGAAAGTTAGCCAGAGAAGGTGTTTCAGGCAGAGGAAATGATCAGGGCAAATGCCCTAAGACAAGAGCACCTGTGAAGCTGGAGAGATTACAGGGAGATCAATGTGGTTGGAATGGAACGAGTGCCTGGGAAAGAAGGGATTGAGGTCAGAAAGTTAACCATGGAGATAGATTGTGTTGGTAGATGGAAGCCACTGTAAGTGCTTTGGTTTTATTCTGAGTAAGATGAGGGGCCACTGCAGAGTTTGAGCCAGGAACAGATAATGTGTCAATCAACATCTTTGTAACCTGCAGTGAATCAGCGCTGAAAACTCTCCCAGCATATAAGAAATGGATCCCCTATATTCCCTAATAGTTATATGACATCTGAACTTTTGAATTGCCAAGTTTTATTTTAATTGGATTTCTTCTTGAATTTTTCAGTAAAGAAATTTTAAAAGAAACACTTCAGAAACAAAACTCATATATATAGAGCATAAAAATATGGATTTCATGAAAGAATAGCAAGGATGGATTTCATGTAATAATAGAGTTAAAATTTTGTATGTCACTTACTGTATGGTCTCAAATCTATATATTAATATACCTCTATAGCCCTAAATATTTTTGGTTATTATTTATTATACCTACACTTCTTTAAAGTTTTTTAAGCATGTGCTCAAATATATACTAAACTAGGTATAAGATGTTTAACAAGTTGAAAGCAAATAAGTTAAAAATATTCATAAATATGAATAACTTCATCATTTTAAACACAGCTGGTTAAGGATTGTGATTTGAAACATTGAATATGCCACTAATATGCATTTGGTATTCCTCTTCTTTTTTCTGTCCTATACAGAAAGTGATTTGTTTATAAGCATATTATCAGGGGCAGGTTGGCCCTCAGGTAAGAGGGCCTCATCTTGGAGCCATTTAAGCATTTGCCTAGCTTGCATTCACATTGAAGCTTGGTCAATAGCTAAAGGAAGCTGTGAAAAGTATAAATTGAAGAAAGAATTAGAATCCAGAGAACCTTCTAGAAGTATAGTTCAGAAGCCACATCAACATCAACACATTTTCTACATTTTCTTTTTTCTCTTATATACCTTAACCTGGTCGTTGTAACTCAATGACTACTCAGTAACTACATGTATCTGGGTTCACACTATACCCTAGAAATTAAAATACAGGTGTCACTTGTTTCCTACACCACAGACAAAAAAGTGTTCAACTTCCTCTAGCATTTAGTCTAGACTCATAGCATTGTTAGATGTTTTAGAAACTACCTGGCCCTGTCCTTCATATAAACTAGAGATACAGAGAAACTAAAGGGCATACCCACAATCTCATAGTTAAGATAAATGCTCTGTGCTCAAGCTTTCAGACATATAACTGCTTTCTGAGAAGGCTTATTTTTGTCCATGTGTAAGGAAACAATTCTTATTTTAGGTAGAAGTGTTCTGCTACAATCATTGAAAGCATGATGCTGATTTTTGTCATAAAACCAAGGTGACGTGATTGAGAAGGAACATCTGATGGAGTAGAGAAAGGAAAGTCAAAATCTAAATGATTCATAAAAGACTACCTTGGAAGTGGTTAACTCTGGTAACCAAACTGGAAATTCCTTGATGACTCAGGGCCTACTACTCATCTGTGCTTGGCAATTAATGGAGAACTGAAGGCTTGCCTCAGACAGGAAATTGGAATTTAGTGGGTAGTTGAGTGGTAAAGAACAGCTCTGCAAGAGGAAGAATAAAAAAGTTCCCTTGTCAGGAAACTGACATGAAGCTTTTAGTCTCCAAGAAAAAGCTCATCCACTCTGGAAATCATGTTACCATGAGTATGACAAAGTTGAGATGCTAGCCCAGAAAAGTGGTGAAGGAATTAGGTGTTAACAAAGAAAATAAAACTCTCAGACAGAAAATCAAAACAAAACAACAACAACAACAACAAAAAAACTACAATAGATTTTGATGTCCTCTTGACTCTTAAATTATATAACTGAAATTATATTTAAATTATCGTAGAATAAAATTCAAATATTTTGGTTTTCAAGTGCAGCACATGTCTTATATCAGCGATGTGTGTGCTGTTTTTGGTAGCCAAAATAAGAGAGGAGAATAGGTAGATTTTTAATAGAAAATGGCCAGGGACGCTAAACATTCTGTGATGTGGCAAATACAAATAGTTATCCCACCCAAAATGCTATATTGCTTGTCCCACTGAGAAAATGACTCAAAGGATATCTTTTCAAGGAACCACATCTGTATCCTCAATGTTGAGTCCAGAGGCAAATGGAAAATGCTCAAAATATGTTGAATGAAACCAAAAAGAACTTCTCTATAACCGAATCTATTTCTAGATCTTTGTATATTTCCTTTTCATTAATACTGGGTTCAGTGTTTGAAAAGATCTGGAATATTCCCTTAAGGAAGGTCTAAAATTTTCTAATCTGAAATATAAGTCCAAGGATCATATTTCACAGAGGAATGATTGCAAGTCAAAATAATGAATCTGAACTAGGAGGGTTAGAATGTGCTGATACCAGGAGGTGATAAGGGAAGGAAATGGTGACTGCTATTATCCTAGCTTTTTTCCCAGATTAACTCCAGAAGTACAGAGGAGTACACATTTCAGTATCCTGTTCCGGTATCCTATGATGGTGTTTAATGTCCATAATGTGCGAGGAGAGCCTGAAGGCGTTGTTTTAAGAACAAATATGAGTCCAGTACAATGCCTCGGTATCTAGGTCTCTGCTCTAGACAGAGAGATCTGAAGCAGACACATTAGAATCCAGAGAACCTTCTAGAAGTATAGTTCTAGAAGATCAAAGATCAAAGATCAAATCAAAGATCTTGAACCACCCAGTTAAAGCATTCCCAATTCTTGAAGAATGACTTTGACTTGTTCTATTTGCTCAAAATGTTGCTTTAAAACTCAAGATGGAATAATGAGGTCACTAACTGCTCCACTACCTTTGGAACTTAAGCACTATTTTACGATCAATGGCAAGCTTAGTCATTTTTCAGTCTGTAAATTATCACATCATAGTTGTCAGCCCAAGATGATTATGTAGGAAGGAGAAAAGGTGAGAGACCCATACATGTTTCTAAATTCAAATGGGAAAAGAAGATTCCATTGTGCTTTTATAATTAAGCTTCTGTCCCATTTGTGTGTCGTATGTTTTTAATTTTATGGTCTTTATTCTTGCTCTGCCAATTTATTGATAACAATTATCAACTTCATAGAAAATATTTAGAGACATTTTAGTGTCTATAACTTCATTGTGCCCATCGTTTTCTTGTGGGTCTCCTAGAATATTTTCAAAAACGTCTCTGCTTCTTAATATAAAATGTTATTTTTAAGAAGGGAGTAAAACCCTTCATTGTGTCAGTATACATTTTCACAATTTAACTTTTATCGACTTTATCAAAGACCTTGGAATAAACTCAAAGTAGATATTACTTACAGATTCTATGAATAACTAATGATATGGTTATAAAGCAATTTGCCAAGGTATTAAGTACCCATTGGTATTAAGTGTCCAAGGATATGCTGACTACTGGGAAGTACCCTGCTCATATAAAAGAAGTAAATTCACTCCACGAAGGCAAGAGCATATAATTTACTATAAATACCTTCTCAGGTATTCAAGAAAGGATAAACTTAATTCACACCACTGAGAAATGTTCTCCAAATTTATTTTAGAATATTATCTTCATCAAGGCTGTATGTTAAACCCAATTCCCAATTCTCTCCCCTAGAGCCCATGATTCAGTACCTCCAGTGTGTGTGTAAATATGTGGTATAATTGTGTCCAGGTAATTTTTCTGATGTAGGTAAAAGGTACACTATGCAAAACCCTACTGTAGATCAGTTTGAGATTAAAGCTTAATCTACACCAGTTATCCTAACAGAGAAAATTTAATACAAATAATTATTACCTAGGTATAGAAAACTATAAAAAAAAAATTGGCGGGGGGAGGTGGAAGAGAAACTAAGGTGAGTTCGAGGTTCCTATGAGCAGTCCTAGGTTTTTGAGAGGACTTACAGGATTCAAAATATAGTCATATTCATGGCTATGATTTATTAAAACAAAATGGTAGCAAAATCAGCAGAAGGGGAGGATTCATGGGTTGATATTAGAAAAAAGCAGACTTGAACTTCCGAATGTCCTCCTTCCAGTGGCGTCTCACAGAATGCCCTTAATTCATTCAGCAATGAATTGTGACAACATATGTGGAATTTTGTTTACCAGAGAATCTCATGAGACACTCAGTAACCAAGGGTTTCAATGGGGGTGTTCATGTGGGCACTCTCTGCCTATCACCTACCAGAATTCCAGACCCCCAGAAGAAAAGCTGGTACTCAGTATAAATGACAGTGTTTGCAGTTTAGGCACAATAAACCATTCTTATGAGGGAAGGGTAGGAACCAATAAAAAATCTAAGTTCCCAGACACCAGCCAGGGGCCGGCCTTGCAAGCAGGACTCTCTAAGTGGAGCAGTGCGCCCCTCACCCCTCCTGCTCTTTTTCACACATAAGGTGTTACAGAGACTGCCACCACAGGAAGCCATCACCACTGCTAGAATTGAGGAAGCAGTGAAAAGAGGTTGGCGTTATTAAAATTCAAACGTTTGGGGGAAGGGCCTCCTGGAGTGAAACTCAGTCCTCTGGAAAGGGGGCGGTACTCTCCTGGCCATTCTACCCCTGAGTCAGAGCAGGACTGTGTGGAGCTGGAATCCAAACATCTGGCAGGGGACAGTGGTCTCAGATGCTTGACACTGATGTCTCAAGGGGGCTCCATGAACTGGTTCTGCCAGTAATGGAAACAATTCAATTTGGAATACCTTCCGTTTTTGCAAACCGCCACAGCTAAGGAGAAGAAGGAGTAGGGCAATGCTGACTGGAGCAGGAAACCAACAGTTAAACAAGAAAGAAGTCCTTTCTAGAGCTTCTCAGCCTGTGCCTAGCGCCCTCTTTGTGCAGAGCCTGATGGGACTGCTGGCCAGGCTAAATGTGGTTTGCAGTTTCAGCAGCAGCCTTACTGGAGTCTGGAAAGGTGGATTTGGAGCTCATAATCAAGAGCTTAGTAGCCAGCACAGGATTTTGTAACTTTGCTCAGACATTCCTTTGGAAACCTAAAAAGTTTGTGGAAGATAATTCATACATATAAAATTGTGGCCAGAAACATTTGGAGTGATGCTGTAGGAATATTTGCAATGGCAACACACACTACTACAGTGATGTGTAGAATGTAAAGTGCCCATGAAAAGTAATATATCTGTGTATCAGAACACTGCTTATTTCCATCGGGTGGCTCCTACTCCATTTCCACGGAAAGCTAATTGGGAAGGGCAAAAACCAGAATTAGGTCACATTATCCTGGATGACATCCTGCTCTGCACATTCTGCAGCTGGGAGGTACGTACCATAGACATGCAGTGGCCATGGCCAAGTTCAGTAAAATTTTCTGTCTCATCTGATATGATGTTTTTGAATATCACAGCCTGATGATCTTTTAGTAGAAAAATGTAGCCACTTCTATCCTCTGTCTTGCTGTCACCCACCTGATCTGACTCCTATTAACTTAACTCTAATTACTTCTACTTCCTATGTGCACAGAAACCATCTGGGTTGCATTCAGTCCAAAGAGCAGCGGGCAAAAAGAGGGAAAAATGGCAGTTATCATATATTGATCTCCTAGCATGAGCCAGCCATTTTCCCAAGTACTTATGCATTATCACTTATGTCTATAAAAATCCTACAGGGATTATTTTCCATTTTATAGATATGAAAACTAAACTCATGTTCATAGAACTCTAACATCTGTGTTCTTCATAGCAGGTCCCACTGCACCTAAATATTTCATGTTAAACTTCCAGTTTTCTTTCTTGAACTTCATACTCAATCTATTACCATAAATGAGCCTTGGTTTAAGAGAAGGAATCCAGAAATAAAAGTAATAATACTTAATCTCTGCCCTTCTTTTACTATAACTAATTGGGCTACCATTTGTTTACCTTACAAATTAGCATAGCTGACTTCTAAAGAATGTAATGAGATCCAGTGGAAATACTATAAGCCTTGCAATCAGACTTAGAAGGTTTTAAATCCAAGCTCCCACCTTATTATCCAGGTGAGCTTAGAGGTTCTCTCACAAAAGTATTCCAAGAGTTAAAATTGTGCATATAAAGTGCTGTTTATACTTCATTTCATTTGTGTTTTCATTACTGATTCTATTTTTTTTTTAATTTTTTATTTTTTATAAACATATATTTTTATCCCCAGGGGTACAGGTCTGTGAATCACCAAGTTTATACACTTCACAGCACTCACCAAAGCACATACCCTCCCCAATGTCCATAATCCCACCCCCTTCTCCCAACCCCCCTCCCCCCAGCAACCCTCAGTTTGTTTTGTGAGATTAAGAGTGATTCTATAAATTTCCTATAAAGTTTTAATCACAGGTCAAAACTTTCCATCACTTGTAAAATTGCTTTGGAGTATTTGGTGAATAAATAGTTAGTTCTCTTTATTCTAATTCTAAATTTGAATTCTAAATTTAAGCCCATGTCTCGATCTTTATTTTTCATTTCCTTTCTGGCTCATGCTTCCAAAATTTTGGCTACCAAAAATAAAACAAAACAAAAACAAACCACATCCATCATGCGTACTGTATTCTTGCCTGGTTTCACCGGCCACTTTATCCCTCACATTTTTTGCAGAGTCAAGACAAATTATTTTATTTTTAAAACTAACGCTTTAGATTAAATCTAAAAATAATTCCATATAATGGAACTAAAGTGCTTCTCCCCTAAAGTGTTTCTCCCCTCTTTCTTTATAGCAGCATTTTTGTTTTTGTTTTTACTGTTATATGAGTTGACAATAAGACTTTACTACTATACTTCAGAAAACAATGAAAATGTATGCTGTGATGTGGGAGAGCAATGTGAAAACCTGGAAAAGCCTGAGTTATTTCTTAATTGCAAATCTGAGCATTTTAATTATTGAAGTAAAAAAAAAACTCTGGATGATATATATTTAATTAAGTCATTTTCTTGGATAAAGTCATCATTACCTCTTATTTGCATGTTATTTATTTTCATCTGTGGCATTTGTTAGATTTGTCATGGATTTTTTCTCCAGTTGGCACTTTACCTTCCAAGATAGTCCCACAGCATGTTAAAAAAGAGCTCTTTACCACAGACTCAACAGGAATTTTACAAGCAGAAAAAAATAAAAAAAAATTCTGAGCATATAGTTAAGACTTTATAAGGAATTCATTGAATTGGCTTACAAATTAAGTCAAGGATGGACTTCTGAAAGATGATGCATACATAATAATAACAAACAATGAAGAGTTGAAAGTCTAATAATGTAGATCCAACATTTTCTATTAGAGATACAATTAACAGACATAAAATCAATGTTATATATCAGCTCAACAGGAATATAACAAAATGAAGGCCAAATATGGTTGACTAAACAAACGAAAGCTTGCATAAAGTCACAGGGGGGTAGACCAGCCTTCCAGAGGAAGTCTCCTGTCTGCAGCAACTCAGATACAGAAGCCCATGCAGCACCTCCGTGTCTCAGTTGGATAAGTATCACTCTTCATTTAGGCTCTCATCATGATCTCAGGGTTGTGAGAAAGGGCTCTACACTGGGCATGGAGCCTGCTTGAGATTCTCTCTCTCCCTCTTCCTCTGCCCTTCCTCTCTCTCTCTCTCTGTCTTCCTCTAATAACAAAAAGAAGAATAAGAAGAAGAAGAAGAAGAAGAAAGAATAAATAGCATAGTTATTTATTCAGCTATGAATAAATATTCAGCTATGAATAAATACTAAATAAATATGCTATGAATAGCATATTCAGAGATACAGAAGCCCTCGCACTGTAACTGTGTTGTCTCACCCTGCAGTTCTGTGATGCTGACAGTCGAGGAAGAGGCAGGGTTGAGTGTAGCATGCAAGTTCTTCAATGCCTTGGTACAGAAGTGATGCACATTATTTTGGCTCACATTTCTTTGCTTAGGTCAAGTCAATAGTCTCACATAACTAAAAACTTGGAAAGTTGAATCTTCCTATGAGACCAGAAAGAAAGAAGAACCAAAATTAGATGTACATTAGAAACAAACAATCATAGTCAAAAAAAGTATCTTGTATTATATTTATTTAGTAAAAACACACTGACTCCCTATATGTGCCAGAATCTGTGCTAGATACTGAGGATATAGAGGTAATCAAAAATAGGGACTTTTTAAATCTTCCTATAGCTTGTTGTTCAGAGTGAGATCTCTACTTAACCTCTTTAAGTTAAACTATGCAACTCTCAGACAATCAGTTGGCCCCATTCTTCATCCAAACAGAATGGCTAATAGGCTTCATACTAGATGTGAGGATACAAAACTGCTCCAGACTGAACTTGATCTACAAAGTTTCTGGCCTTGGTACAATTGGATGGCTGTTTCTGGCCTAACTGAAGTCACAACCTTACAACGATTTCATAAATGGGTGCCCAAGGGTGCAGCTGCTACACCTTGACTTTCCACGATATATGTGTAAGAGGTATAAAGCTAGGGGGCTGGATTCAGCAGGTGTTATATTAAACACTGGTTTCCAACCTGGGGAAGCAGAATTGGATATGCTGCCCTAAATTCTAGACTGCATTCAGTGTCAAAAGATGAAAAAATATACAGGTGAAATTCAGAGGTACAGGGCTTGCGACAAGCTCAAGAGAGTCATTCCTCTCTGGTCTCAGTGTGACCCTGGATTGGTATGAGAGCATAATTTCCATGAAAGGCAGGTTTCATCCCAAGGTTGCTATTTGTTTTAAGTGAGAGACTATGACATGAGGTTCTGTACCATCAGCCCAAGAGAGTTTGGAAGAAGTTATTTTTTTAAAACATATTTTTAAAGATTATTTATTTATCTATTTGACAGACAGAGATCACAAGTAGGCAGAGAGGCAGGCAGAGAGAGAGGGGAAAGCAGGCTCTCCGCTGAGCAGAGAACCAAGAGCCAAATTGGGGGCTTGATCCCAAGAGCCTCTGAGCCAAAGACAGAGGCTTTAACACACTGAGCCACCCAGGCACCCCTGGAAGAAGTTATTTTTTGAAAGTTTTTTTTCCTATACAAAAACAGGGGCTAAATGGGGAAATGAAAATTAAAGAGATTTCATAAATTTAAATGCATTTAAATGCACTCTAAATGAAATTGAGATACCTTAAATAAAACTCAGGGAGAACTCAAATAATGATAGCTATAAAGAAAAGAATGAAAATAAAGCAGAGTCCCAATAGGGACGAAGGCAAAGCTGAATAATATCCTAGATGCCAGTGGTACCTGTGCCAAAGTAGTCTAAAGTCTCTCTAGAGGTGGTCATAAATATAGTTGACCCAGTCTAGGCAGAGGCTACAAAAAGAGGTCTTGATTCTAAATTGAATAATTTGCCGGTATGTTGAATCCCTCAGGTGCAAGTGACATTTGGTGTTCAAGCCATTTTCCAGAGCTGGTGCTGAAATCCACAAAATGAAAGTCTTTGATATTGTCCATGACATTTCTCTTCAAAATTACCAAACAAGTCAAATGACGAGACATCCTAAATAAATGTGCACAAAGATATAACAAATGTAGGCTATGAGACCTTGCTGCCTAAAACCAGTTATACAAATTGACTTCCAGCCAGAAACTATTTATTGCTTTGATTAAATTACTCATAAGAAATACTCACTGTGAAAATTATTCTCCAATAAATGAAATCTCAAGCCATTTTGGTCGTTACAAATCACTGTTGCTTTTGACTTCTGATAGTACATATTCCAAGATACGATTCAGTTACACAAGCATAAGCACCTGACTATTTCAGGATGTTAAAGAAGTGTTAGAGACAATCCTTCTCTTTACAGGATCTATAATCCAGAATAAATGCATTAAAAAAAAAAAAAGGTCTGTATTTTTTTTAAAGATTTTATTTATTTATTTGACAGACAGAGATCACAAGTAGGCAGAGAGGCAGGCAGAGAGAGAGGAGGAAGCAGGCACCCTGCTGAGCAGAGAGCCTGATACGGGGCTCGATCCCAGAACCCTGGGATCATGACCCAAGCTGAAGGCAGCGGCTTTAACCCACTGAGCCACCCAGGCACCCCAAAAGGTCTGTATTAATCATAACAAAATACCGAGGGTGGGATGGCTTCAACGATAGGAGCTTATTTCTCACAGCTTTGGAGGCTGAGCAGTCCAAGATCAAGGTGCCAATAAGCTAGGTTCCATTCTAAGACCCCTATTCTTGCCTTGTAGGTGGTTGCTTCGTGGCTGTGTGCTCACATGAATTCTTCTCTGTGTGCATGTGAGGTGAACGAACAAACTCTCTAGTGTCTTAGAAGAACAGTAATTCATCATGAGGGCCCCACGCTCATGACCTAATCTAAACTGAATTATCTCTGAAAATGCCCATCTCCGAATACACTGGGGTTCAAGGTTTCAACCTATGAATTTTGGGGGGACACGAACACTTTGTCCACAACAAGAGCTCCATAAGGACAAGAGCACCAGTATTCCAAGAAAGTAAAAAAAAAAAAAATTAGAAATAATCCTTTTCTTTATGGAGCACTTAAATGAGAGAAACTTATGAATAGACAATAGTAAAAATCTGGTCATACATAATCCAAACATGGCAGATTATGAAAATAGTTATTCAGAAAATGAATAAAAATATAAATGATTATGGCATATATTAATAATAATAAATATATGGATATCTTTTTGATAGTTAAACATATAGTATATAATACAAACTATAATAAATAAATATATATTTACTATAGGGAAATATGTGGTTCACATACAGTTAATATAGTTCTAAAAGAAAATATAAATGCTTTATGATTTTATGGAAGACACAAGGTTTATACTGGGTCTTATGTTGCAAAGAAATAATACCAACTCTAGTTTTATTTTTTTTTATTTTTTTTTTTTATTTATTTATCAGAGAGAGAGAGGGGGAGAGAGCGAGCACAGGCAGACAGAATGGCAGGCAGAGGCAGAGGGAGAAGCAGGCTTCCTGCTGAGCAAGGAGCCCAATGTGGGACTCGATCCCAGGACCCTGGGATCATGACCTGAGCCAAGGCAGCTGCTTAACCAACTGAGCCACCCAGGCGTCCCCCAACTCTAGTTTTAAAGCACAATCCATTTTATTGCCAAAACGCATCACAGGACTTTAAAATGTCAGGTCTAGACATAGAGATTAGAGATATTTGCATGAATAGATATGGGTTATAATTATACAGTATTTTAACTGCCATATAAACCAGTTTTAAGTGTGATTGCTTCTTCAAGTGTTTCTGATGGTCAATGTTATAATATGTGTTTGCATTTTAGATATTGGAGAAGTTCAACAAACATTTTGTATTGGGGAATCCAAGGATACTGTTTGAATACAAATGGCTAACCTTGCTAATGCATATAAGAATAAACTTCATTCATGTATTTTCTAATATTTTATTCTCTTTTATGAATATTGCATGATATTTTGTCTTTGACCAAGATACAAAGATTCATCTTAGGTAATTATTTTTAAATTAGTGCTTTCCACAAGAGTTGTAATAATAATAATGGCTATGATTATATTACAAGTATATTTTAATTTTTTATTAGATGTTTTAAATACATTATGATAATCTGTCTGTAATGGGCTGACTTGTCCCCCCTGCAAATTTATATGTTGAATTCCTAACCCCAAGTACCTCAGATTGTAACTGTATTTGGAGACAAGGTCTTTGAAGGGGTAATTAAGTTAAAATGAGGTCATAAATGTGAGCTCTAGTGAAATCTGACTTGTATCCTATTAATAAGAGGCAATTAGGACACAAACAACTACAGAGGGAAGACTTGTGGAGACATGAGAGAAGATGACCATCTATAAGACAAGGAAAGAGACCTCAGAAGAAACTAATCTTCTCAATACCTTGATCTTGGACATCAAACCTCCACGACTGCAAGAAAATAAATTTCTGTTGTTTAAGCACTCTGGTCTGTGGTACTTTGCAGTGGCAGCCCTGGAAGACTAATATATTGCCTAACACATACAAGGTAAAAAATAAGGTTCAGAGGGCTTGATTTACTCACTGAAGGTAAGGGTACCTTCCTAGAGCTTGGGTTATCATAAATCATTATTTGCATTTATGAAGAATTATATTAAAAGGGATTAACTTATTCCTCTTTCTTTAATTTTTTTTTGAATATTAGATAGATTGTCTATAATCTAACTTCTTAGCTGGGATGGCTTCCTGTATGTATCATATTAAATTAAACTGATATACCATGTGTGTGATAGGATGCAACAAGATATGACAAGATTTAATAGAATTGCTTATACTTATTCTGACATATGTCTTCTTTCAATACCTGAGGGAAATTTCAAAGGAATAACAAAATATCTGCTTTTTATACAACTATGCTTACAAGAAAAGCCAGTACTAATTCAAGTCAGCATTTCCCTTTTCTGTGAGCTATAAATCAATTTATTTCCTTTTTCCTTTAAGATTCAAAATTAGCAAGATGGTGAAATAAAAATCAATTAATTTGGCCAATTAAATATGTTAAATATGTATTTTTTAAATCAAGTGAATAAATAATATTGTTACAGCTTTTTTCCTTTCTTCAACTTTCAGCATCACTAATTTCTCAGGGGAGCTATGGTATAATTTGGGGGAATTCACCCTATTTTAAAGAGTCTGACAGTGTGGAGGATATCTAGAACTCTAACCAAAATAGCTCTACAAGCTAACATGGAAGCCCATCCCAGTTCCATGGACACTGGCAGAAGACAGAAGACTCTTGAGTCAGAGATGAAGGTTTGAATGAGAACAAAAGCAGGGGCAAAATTGTTAGCATTGTCTTACTGGGTCTCTGAACCTGAAGTCTCACAGCAAACCCTATGCATGAGGCCAGGCAGAGCCTACATGTACCATGGGATGTGCAAGTGAGAACTTAGGGAATCTAAGCTGTAAGCAAGTCTATTACTTCCTGGGAAATGACTAGGTGCATACAGAACTATTTGAAGCCTTCCTGCAATGCATTTCTTCACTTCTCAATACTGTGAGTTGTGTAAACAATACTGAGAAGTAGTCTAGGTAAAGGGCAATCATATTTTTGTAAACTTGAGTTATATGTTTTTTATAAACTTGAGATATATGAGAATGCAAGAAGCTTACAGCAAACTGGCTCCCACCAGTAGACTCTTCAAAGCTGTCATATGTGTGCGTACCATACACACACACACACACACACACAGATACATATGATATATATGATTATATATCACATAAGTTATATATGATTATATGGGATAGATGATATAGTAAATATGTAATATATACGATGTATACTATATACAATATATAGTCATATATCATATTTGTGTGTAGCATATGTGTGTGTGTGTGTGTGTGTGTGTAGAGAGAGAGAGGTTTTTGTTTTTGTTTTTATTTGTCTATAGAGAGTTGAACTAAGCTACTCCATGGTACTTCCTTCACATCAATTTTGTTTGGCCAAGCAGCCTAGAAGAACAGATTAGAGAAGCACCTGGGTGGTTCAGTCCGTTAAGTGTCTGCCTTCAGCTCAGGTCATAATCCCAGGGTCCTGGGATCAAATCACACATTGGGCTCCCTACTTAGAGGGGAGTCTGCTTCTCCCTCTGCCTCTGCACCTCCCCCTTGCTTGTACACTCTCTCTCGTGCTCTTTCTCTCTCTCAAATGAAAAATGAATACTTCAAAAAAAAAAAAAAGAACAGATTAGATTACATTGTCTAATTTGTTACCTTTGATGACTACTCCTTTCATTTAGATAATCCCATTACTCACAGTTATCACAGTTATAACTGACCTTGCAAAACATTGAAACTATTAATCTGCAGTCTATAAATGCAGAAAATATTCACTTGGATTAAATGCACTGTATTTGCAATTATCTCATTGTTTGGATTTAGAAAGAAGTTATATGAATTGGTTGAAAATACATATGCAAACATCTATGGTATTATACAGTTGATGCAGTCTGCATTACAGCAAGTAGAAAGCAAAAATAGAAAAATTCTAAGCTAGAGAATTTCTTTGTTCCAGCTGTAGATTATCTTTTTTACATATCTCAAATGCCTTTGCCCAAAATTCCAAAAAAGATTGTTATTTTAGGGACTCTTCAATGGCTACTGAGAGATTATTTCACAGTCTTAATTAAAGTTATAGTCACATATTAATTTTATATTGGTGCTGCCTAAATATTCCATTCTTTAGTGTCACATACCTGGGCTAGTTCTACAGACCATTCTAAGGTCTCTCTTATGATGTGGAATATTGTCCTCAGAAACAGATATTCTTTTTTTTTTTTCTCTTAATCTTATTTATGATATTGCTACATTAATCAATTCCTCATCTATCTTCACTCCCCAAATGAAGTTTCATTGAGGCAGATGAAGTTTCATTGAGTAAATACAAAAGTGACAATAAAATATGACCTTGGGTTAAATAATGATGTCTTAGATAAGATACCACATTAATAACAATGGCATCCTCCCTCCCCCAGGAGAGTATTAAATTTAAAGACAATGGACAATTTAAATTCAATTGACTTACAATTCTGTTTAAGTCAAATACTACCTTGTCCACCAGTTATTTGATGGATTTTATATGTTGCATAAATATCACTTCTTCATGCACTTTGGCATTCCAAAAAAAAGTCATATTATTTTCTTTAATTAGGTCTTGCTTGGATCTTCTTTTGGTAAGATATGGACAGTCTTAAGTACCCCAAACTACCCTTTTCAGTACAAATACTTTTGGTACAAGAGCAACTTTGATCTTAAACAGAAGGAAAAACTTCAGGAGGCTTTCAGTGCTCAGTACTTACTGTTACTAAGCCAAGTGTTCATATTCCCGTGAACACCTAGAAAGCATCTGTTCAGCTACAACCAAGCCATACTCCCTAGCCACAAGCCACACTTCCTATATTTCACAGGTTCTGTCATTTTTTAATGGTGTCACTAAACTACAAACTACCAACTATCACCTTCTTTGGTGGAATATCCACTGTCTATATTTGCTCCTGCTTTCTCATCTCAAGGCATAGCAGTTCTGTCTCTCCTTACTCTCTGCCTACTATTCAGAACCCCCAGAACTGTCTTTCTAATTTTTTAATACCCTCCAACTCCAAGGCAGAAGAGGCATTGTCTTTAGTAAACTAATATATTGAGAGCTAGAAAATTACTGAGACATGGTAAAAGGGGGGCGGGGAGCTAGCTACCTTCTTGGAATAGAAGATGAAAAATATACAGAGCCAAACATAAATAGCTCTTACTCTTTTAGGCAAATTATAATCTCAGTAAATGAGCCTAGTGCATAGCTAATACTTCTGTGCTAAATTCACAACAGTGCTGGGGGAAATAATGGTTCTTATGGGTTCACCTAAGACAATTTTTACTGATTTACTTCTGCTCCTAGAACAGAGAGTTTGAAAATTTAATCCTAGAATTCAGAATCATGGACCTACCACTTTCTTTGAGAGATTCACTTAATGATGTAACGTTTTTAAGACTTAATTTTATGGGATGCTTGGATGGTTCAGTTGGTTAAGTGTTTGCCTTTGGCCCAGATCACCATTCCAGGGCCCAGGGATCAAGCCTAAAGTTGAGGGTCGGGGGTGAGATTCATGCTCAGTGGAGAGCCTATTTCTGCCTCTCCCACTCCCCCTGCTTATGCTCTCTATCTCACTGTCAGATAAATAAATAAAGTCTTAAAAAAAAAAAAAGACTTAATTTACTTCTCAAAATGGTTAATGATTAGTACTCATTTTATTGTGATGTATGGACCATGTTATGAATTTGTCAAATTAACAGTTATTAAGTGAAGCACAGGGCACCTCATGGTGAGCCAAAGTTCAGCAATAGACCACAAGAAAAATTGAAATAAAGAAGTGTATTACCTGGGGCGCCTGGGTGGCTCAGTGGGTTAAGCCGCTGCCTTCGGCTCAGGTCATGGTCTCAGGGTCCTGGGATCGAGTCCCGCATCGGGCTCTCTGCTCAGCAGGGAGCCTGCTTCCCTCTCTCTCTGCCTGCCTCTCCGACTACTTGTGATTTCTCTCTGTCAAATAAATAAATAAAATCTTTAAAAAAAAAAAAAAGAAGTGTATTACCCACAGGTCCTGGAGGAAGTACCCAGAATGCTTAGAGGAGCCATACAGGGTGGTCAGGACAGAGTGCAGACAGAGAGGGAGATTGGAGCTAGGGCACAACCTTCATTAGGCTCCATGTATGGAGTATTTTGGTTCCCTTGCTAAAGCTCAGCTGGTCACTTCAAATCCAAAGAGCAGGTTTTGGAAAGCTATATGAAAGTTTAATCTAAGGGGTGCATATGGAAGGTATTAGGAAGCAGAGGAGACTACTGACCACAGGGCTGTTAGGGAAGTCTGATCAGGAACTTAACATTTGCCTGTGACTCAGTAGGGCATGGGCTTGCATGAAGGGCTGGTGTCATCCCTTATACTCAAAAATAGAAAGACAAACAACAATTCAAACATGAGTGAAGGATGGGCACCTGGGTGGCTCAGTGGGTTAAAGCCTCTGCCTTCAGCTCAGGTCATGATCTCAGGGTCCTGGGATAGAGCCCCACATTGGGCTCTCTGCTGAGCAGGGATCCTGCTTCCTCCTCTCTCTCTGCCTGCCTCTCTGCCTACTTGTGATCTCTGTCTGTCAAATAATAAATAAAATCTATAAAAAAATGAGTGAAGGATTTAAATAGACATTTTTCCAAAGAAGATACAGAAATGCTCATTAAGCATATGAAAAAAAAATGCTCAACACCATTTGTCATTAGGGAAATGCAAAATCAAAACCATGTCATACTACTTCAGATCCACTAGAATAGATACCAGAAAAAAGACAGACGGTAAGTAAAAAGTGTTGGCAAAGATTTAGGGAAACTGGAACCTTCATGCATGTGCTTGTGGGAATATAAAGTGAAAACACTTTGGAAACACATTGGCAGTTCCTCAAATGTTAGACATAGAATTACCATGGAGCCACTTCTAGGTACATACTAAAGAGACAGGAAAATAAATATATAAATAAATATATAAATATATATATATATATATTTATTTATTTATATATAAATATATAAATAAATATCCACTCAAAAATTTGCACATAGACATCTACAGTAGTTTTGGTTAACAAAAACAGAATTCCTTTGTTTTTTTTCTGGGATAGATGATTCTATTACCTCTCTTAATACTGTGGGGAATAAAACAAAATAAAACAAATAAAACTGATTTTGAAGCAAAACCAGTTCCCTTAGTCATATTTTTCTAATGTGCTATAATTTCCCTAAGATAATGAAAGGTAGCTGTTATGAAGTAAACTGAGACTTTTCCCACACCTCTAAGATCTTCAAACATAGGAAGCATTATATAAAATGAAACACATAAGAGGAATTTATTTATTTAAAATAATTATGCAACTTTATTTTGTGTCCTTTCTTATTTTACATAAGTATCTAGAAGATCCTAATATTTGTATAAAATTGCATATAATTTGCATAGACTTGCTAGATTTAGACAATTGGTTCCTTGCAATTACCCAGTTTGGTTTCTAGATGGAACTTTGCATATATTACACACTCCACTGTGCTTTGAGAGTTGCCATTATTTTACCTGGACATGGCTAATGAGGTTAGCCAATAAAAAATATTACCTTCTTATCTTACAACATTTATTGTAATTATTTTATTTGTAACTTATTAATGTCAAGATAAAGCTGACTTTTTTTAGTAATGTAAAAATCATTTGAAAGTATAGTTGCTTAGAAACTTCACTTAGCTTAATGTTTTCCCATATTTAAATTGTTTCTATTATTTCAGAGATATAGGTTTATAATATATGATAGAGAAACAGAATTGTGTGCCATAAAGAAAATTCGACCTGGAGTAGGATGACTTTTGTTTATTTTAGCAAGTCATTTACATTTCTTTTTGTTTGTTTCCCTTTCTTTTCTTACTTAGAAATGAGGTAAACTGTACATGCTAAAAAATGGAAACATCTTAAGTGTACTGTTTGGTAAATACAATCATGTATGCAGAACCCAGATTTAAAAATGGAACATAACTAGCATCCTAGAAGCTTCTCTGTGCCTCCTCAGTGCTTCTCCAAGGGACTGCTAATATTCTGGTTTCTGACATGACCCATGCCTTCAACCTGCTTCAATACTAATTAAATTGAAATAAAAGAGTATTCTCTCACTGAAAATATTTAAAGTTATCCTTTTATATTGGTATGTAGTGTGCCATTTAGCAAATGTACCGTGATTTATTTTATTAATTTACTTTGTAGAGATCTGAATGGGCTTCCTGTTTGGGGCTTATGAATACTATTGGTATAGCATTTTAGTACATGTCTTTGGAGAACATAAGTACACATTTCTTTATTGTATTTACTAAGAATGGTATTTCTGGATCAAAGTACATGCACATGTTCTGCTTTGGTTGATAGAATTTTTTTTTTTCCCCAAGTAGTTTCTCAAAGGGCTGGACCAGCAACATGAGAGTTTCAGTTGTTATACATTCTAGTCAACATGTGATATTTGCAATATTTCATTACAATATATTCCATTTAGTCATTCTAATGGGTATGTGGTATGATTACATTGTTGTTTTAATTTACATTGTCATTTTTGAAAGTAGGATCCACACCCAGCATGGAGCCCAAACTGGGGCTTAAATTCATGACCCTGAGATCAAGACCTGAGCTGAGAGCAAGTGTCAGGAATTTAACTGACTGAGTCACCCAAATGCCCCTGCATTTTCTTGATATCAATGAAGTTGAGTGCATTTTCATAAATTTCTTGACCATTTATATTTCCTGTTTTGTGAAAACCATGTTCAAATATTTTTTTAAGTTGGGTTTTCTAATGTTTCTGTCTCACTTAACATTAACAAAAAGAGAAAAAGAACTTCATCGTGCTTTAAATTCCCTCCAATTTCTATCACTTTCTAATCTTAGAAGAGCTTAGTATAGTTTAGCTCTTTAGTATAGCTTGGCTTAGATCTCTTCGGCAATTAAAGTCTTATTTTAGAACTTGCCCCAGGAGTTTGCTCATGTATTTTCTTTTAATTAATTAATTAAATTTATCCCATGTCTACTCAGTTTTTTATATTCTCCCTTCTTTAGAAGAAAGGAAGGGATAAGTACTCAGCCATGCAATTACAGGGTCATAAGGTAGTTCTATTTTTAATTTCTTAAGGAATCTCCACACTGTTTTCCAAAGTGGCTGCACCAACTTGCATTCCTACTGACAGTGTAAGAGGGTTCCCCTTTCTCCACAGCCCCTCCAACACTTGTTTACTGTCTTGTTAATTTTGGCCACTCTAGCTGGTGTAAGGTCGTATCTCCATGTGTGTTGGGGAAATTTGAAGGGTAGACAAACCATGAGAGACTGTGGATTCTGAGAAACAAACTGAGGGTTTTGGAAGGGTGGGGTAAGGGGTTGGGTGAGTCTGGTGGTGGGTATTACGGAAGGCACATATTGCATGGAATATTGGGTGTGGTGCATAAGCGATGAATTTTGGAACACTGAAAAGAAATAAAATAAAATAAAATGAAAAAAAGAAAAGAAGAAAGGAGGGGAATCTTTTACTTCAGCTTAGAATCCTGTGTTAAACCATCTCTGACATATGTGCGTTTTTTATTTGTTTCTTTCTTTCTTTCTGTTTTTTTTTTTTTTCATTACTGATCTCATTTAGATTCTATTTTGAAGATGGAGAGAATTTAAAAGGCAGAAAAAGAGTGAATTCCAAGTAAAGAGAATAGTATATGCAAACCTGTAGAAGCATGTTGTTTTACTGAGGAAGCTCACATTTTGACAGAAAGTAATAGATAAGTTTAAAGGTCAGGAAACAAGCTGGTTCTTAAATCTTGTATTTCCAATGCATGCAGTTGATTTTCTGCTTATTTAAAGAAATGAAAGAGAGAGACGGAGGGAGAGAGGGAGGAAAGAAGGAAGAAAGGAAGGAGAAAGGAAGGAAGAAAGGAAGGAGAAAGAGAGAAAAAAAAGCGAGTCAGGAGGGAGCAAAGAGCGGGGTCTTGTTCTTTGTGAAGCACACACAAATCACTCTTTTCCTCTAAGGTGAGAGAAGGCATTTTGGGACTTGTGTTTTTGGTAACATTGGACAAGTTTATTTAAATTTACTCATCTGTATCAGTTTTCTAGGGCTGCTGCACAAAGTACCAGAAACAGAGGCTTAAACAACAGAAATGTATTGTCTCCCAGTTCTGGAGGCTGGAAATCTACCAAGGTGTCAGCAGGGTTTGTTCCTTCTGAGGGCCATGGAGAAGAATCTGCTCCAGGACCCTTCCCTCATCTCTGGTGGCTTCTTGGCCATTTTGTGGGGTTTCTTGGCTTATAGAAAGCATCAGAGTAGTCTCTGCCTTCATCCTCACATGACTGTCCTCTAGTGTGTGTCTGTGTCTAAATTTTGCCTCCTTACAAGGCATTAGTCATATTGGATGAGGGCCAGCACTACTCCAGTATGACCTCATTCTAATTTAATTATATATGCAAAGGCCATATGTCCAAATAAGGTCCCATTCTGAAGTAGTGGGGGTGGGACTTCAACATATGCATTTCTGGAAGAAATAATTCAACCCACAACATCATATATTGAAAACAACTGAAAATTTTGAATGAAATATTTTGTGAAATATCTTCTCTAAATGAATTGAAAATAAGCATGTTTATATCTATATTGGTATAATGTAAATGTGTATGTGTAAACATATGTATGGAAATTAATGCATATGTATTTACACATATTTACATGGATTGAAGAGCTAACAAAACAGGAAGAAACCATGAAACAAAATTTTTTTTTAAGTGGCAATTTGCAGGGTGCCTGGGTGGCTCAGTAGGTTAAAACATCTGCCTTCAGCTCAGTTCATCATCTCTGGGTCCTGGGATCGAACCCTACATCAGGCTCTCTGCTCAGTGGGGAGTCTGCTTCTCTCTCTCACTCTCCCTCTGTGCTCTTTCTCTCTTAAATAAATAAACAATTTTTTTTTTTTTTTAATGTGGCAATCCAGAGAGGTAAGGAGTCCCTCAGAAGAATTAAGGAAGCTGGCTATGACATTTACTCATCAGGAAAATCCGAGCTTTTGTCATTTAGGTCTCTGAAGACAAAAAGGCTAAAATAGAGACCCAAAGTGGTATATCTTGTAAAATTCCTCCCCATTTTAAACTGAGTGATCCATATCACTCTACCCACTAGAACACTGTTTGGAAGGTTTCCTTGCCAATGGTTAGAGCAGAATGAATGAAAGAAGGAAGAGAGCAACAATTTAAAAAGATGAAGTGAGAATTAGTCACAAGTTTCAATTGGTTTAAAACCTGGCATCGGTTTCTGACCCAGATTTATATCACCTGCAGAGTACGTGAAAACATGTCCATTTTGGTTTATGATGCTCTTGACTTGACAGAATTTATAGGACTGCAAATAACAACCATACATTTTTTTTCTAACAGAAACTAGCATTTCCCCAGGCTTCCAAAAGTCTGTAAAAGTAATTTTTCAACAGTAAGAAGAGGTATGCAATCAGAATTATCTCAATATGCAAAGAAACCAAAGCCAAAATAGGTCAAAATTAGCAAAAAATAACATCAGAAACTGACTCAGACAAACTTCAGATAATTGAAATTATCAGAGACAGATTATGAACTAACTGTGTTTACAAAGCTGAGGAGTTATAAATAAGCTTGAAAATGTCTCAGAGGATAAAAAAGAATTAAACATTATGTCAGATTTTTTAAAAAATCAAAAAGATTTTTAGACATCAACATTCGATAATAAAAATTGAGAGCTTAAGGGGGAGGATTATCATCATATTAAACTTGGTCAATAGAACTCAATGTTAGATCCCTACATTTATTTAGATCTGGAAATTTCACAGGGAAGTTAAAATGAGGTCTAAAATATGTTTACTCAGCCACAAAAAATGAAATCTTGCCATGTGTAATAACATGGATGGATTTAGAAGGTATACTGTTTAATGAAATAGGTCAGTCAGAGAAAGACAGATGCTATATGGTTTCCTTCATATGTGAAATTTAAGAAACAAGAAAGACAAAGAAAAAAAGAGACAAACAAAAAAGCCAGACTCTGCACTACAGAGAACAAACTGGTGGTTACTAAAGGGGAGGTAGGTGAAGGATGGGTGAAATAGGCGAAGGGAATTAAGAATCACTTATCATGATGAGCACTGAGCAATGCACAGAATTGTTCAATTATGATTTTGTACACCTGAACTAATACAACACTGTGTGTTAATTATACTGGAATATTAAAAAATAATAAAAAATAAAGTGAAAACACCTTCAAATAAAAAAAAAAGAGAACACTGTACTAGAAAAAAAATATGTTTATGCATCATTAAGAAGGAGAGGAGGGAGAAAAGGAGTCAGTCAATATGTAAAAAGATAATTCCTGATAATTTTCCTGTATTGTTAATAACACTAATTCAGGAAGTCTAACACATTTTTTAGACTAATTTTTTATAAGACTTTACTTATTTGGGAAAGAGAGAGAGGGAATACACAAGTAGGAGGAGGGAGAGAAGGAAGAGCAGGCTGGGATCATGACCTGAGTTGAAAGCAGATGTTTAACCAACGGAGCCATGCAGGCAGCCTTAGATTTTTTTTTTTTTTTAAATGAACCTCACATTTGGACACTGCTTAGTGAAACTTTAAAGTGTCAAATTTTTTTTTAAAAAAATCTTAAAATTAACTACAGGAAAAAATTTTCTCACAAAGGTACAGTGCAATGGCATCTTCAATGTGCAGGAAAGAGGGGCAGAGGACTGGTGTCCTAGAAGTATGTAACAAGCAAAAATATCTTTTAATAATGTCAATAGTTGAATATATTTTCAAGCAAATACATAGTTCAGTATGGTTAAGGGTTAAGGGTTAAGAAGGAAGAAAAAATGAAGATCCAAGAAAATAGCAAACATTTTGATAAATATAAATAAATAACGTCTGCACAAACCTAAGTCAACATGCATATTAGAGTTAAAAAATCAATGCAGAATAAAAAAAAAAAACACAATGAAAACAAACGCTGGAAGTTGGTTCCTATACTGCGGTTCAGATAACAATCAGCAGAGGACAGGGTTAACAAGAAACTTTTAATTTAATATAGATGCTATTTGTAGTGCATTCATGAAAAAAAAGGAAAAATACCATACATTCTTAATAAGTAGACACCTATATCTTATGATCCACCAGCTCTGGTTTTTTGTTTGTTTGTTTGTTTGTTTTAAGATTTTATTCATGACAGAGAGAGAGTGAGAGAGGGAACACAACCACGGGAGAGCTGGAGAGAAACAGGCTCTCTGCTGAGAAGAGAGCCCCATTTGGGACTCCATCCCAGGACACTGGGATCATGACCTGGACCAAAGACAGATGCTTAACAACTGAGCCACCCAGGTGCCCAAACAGTTCTATTTTTAAGAATATATCCAAGGGAATTGGATACCTGGCACCAAGAAACAAGAATGTTTATTGTAGCATCATTCAGAAGAGCCCTGATCTTGAAATAATTCAAATTTGTGTCAACCCTTGTCAGTTAAATAAATAACAATATAGTCTAAAATGTAGCTCTATACAGCATTGAAAATAACAAACCCTACTTACATGCAGAAGTACAGATGAACCCTACAAATTTTGAATGAAGATATACAGAGCTTTTACGGCCTTCAATCTTATTTATATAATGTTCCAAAAATAAACAAAAGCAAATTATGCTGTTTAAGGATGCATAGGTGATAACAAAACTATAAAGGAATGCAATAGACTAATTATCATAAAGTTATTATAACAAATAGTTCTGGGAAGAGGGCTTTGTGGATTGGTATTTGAAGTAGGATACATGATTTTATTTCTTGACAATGAGTGACCGTTGTATGGGTGTTGATGTTACAAGTATTCATTAAGGGAGATGCTTTTCTGAGTATATTTTATATATCATAGAAAACAAAGATTTAATATGAATGTATACTGAGGATACTGAAGGCAAATTATTATAACTAGAATCACAGAATCAGGAATTTGAACGATTATGTTTAAAAGATTTTTTCATATTAGATAGTGAAGGCCCAATATGTTGGCTTTCAGTTTGCATTTACCTTGAATTAGCTAGCAACATAACTAGTGATTTATGTTTTATATATTCATGTTTATATATTTTCAACAGTGTTGATAATGATGTTAAGAATCAATACTATGTACATTATATAGATGAGGAAATTGAAAAATATGAATAGATTTTCTCATGAAAACAAAGTCAATGAGTTGCAACTTTATGTGTTTTTTTTTCCCTCTGGCTTTAAATCTAGTCTTCTTTCAGTGAAAGAACTTGCATTTTGTTGGTGCTTCGTTAATGCATTATGAATCTGATATCCTACTAACAGAAAATAAAATAAAGAAATCAATCTAATCACATAATCTTTTTTAAGTTTTATTTTATTTAAATTCAATTAATACATAGTATAGCATCAGTTTAGAGGTAGAGTTAATCACATAACCTTCTATGTAGTATTTGCTCTCAGTTTTTCCCTCCAATATATACTTTCCTGGGAAAATTACATATTTCTAAATTTTTTTTCTTAAGTAATAAAAGTATATAGTTAAATTTCCAAAGAGATCTGAGTTCTTCTGGTCAAATTGGAAAAGATTCTAAAGTGAGCCTGAATGACACATGTGGTTATGCATCACTATGACTCTCCAACAGCGAATAAAACCTTTATCACAGAATTATGATTATTCAGGGTTTCTTTAGGATTCCTTTTCTGAAATTGTCTGCAAACAAATCAGAATACATTATGCAATTCTAACCAATATGAGCTTGCTGCCATTTAACCATTCAACTCAACCATAATTTGACCAAGAATGAATACTTCTTTCATATTTAATTAGACAGTTAAAATAGAGAAAGTCATTTTTACTCACCAATTATTGACTCTAGCTTGGCAGAATAATGGCAAATTGTGATGCTAAAGATTTATTTCCTAGTGATAACTACAAATTTGAAGATACAGTATGCCTATACACAAAAATTCCAATGCTCCTGTTATGAAAAACATCTTCAAGGAAGGAAATCAAACATGCTTTGATTAGACAGTTTCACATTATCTTCATGCTAATGTACAAAGATTTCCCCAAGGATTCCAGTCTGATTGCTACCTAAATATTTTATGACACTTGGATTGATGAGGTTGTTCCAAAGCATGATTATTCAGATTACTTTGGTTTTGTCCAATAACTGAATAGTGAATTAATTATCATGTCATTTATAGAACTTCTTTCACAAATGCTTCAGTTTTCTTAGCTGTTTTTATATATCATGTGGAGAGGTAGAAAGAGAAATATATGAAAGAATTTCTTATTTCAGGAGATTGCTGGTTTTTATTTTTTTATTCTTTAAGTATTTATTTATTTATTTATTAGAGAGAGAGAGAGAGAGAGAGAGCGAGCGGGTGGGGTGAGGGGCAGAGGGAGACGCAGGACTGGGAAGTCGGACTTGGATGGTGCTCAATCCCAGGGTCCCAAGGTCATGACCTGAGCCAAAGACAGACACTTAACCGATGAGCAACCCAGGTACCCCAGGAAGCTTTCAGTTTTTAATTATGAAAATTGATGCTGAATTGCTGAACCGAGGTTCAATATTTTGATAAAATATTATGAACAGATAACAAACAGAATGCATGTTACATTTTTATTTTCCCCCCTTTTTACCTATTCTCCTAATGAGTCCTGGTAACATCCCAGATAAAAAGTAGCAAATCATCTATCACTGGCATTCTAGAAGTAATTTCAATGATTAAAGAAATGGGAGCCAAATGAATTGTGCTCTCTTGCCAAAAATGCAGTTAGCTATGAAAGCAGTGCCTGGAATACATAGAGAAGGGTTCTCGTCAACTCTCAAAGGCAGCCATCCCATGCAGTTACACCAGGGTGACAGACTCCTAGCTGAGTCAACAGGCACACTGCATGAGAACAAACTCAGATTATTTATCCAGAGCTGTGTGTGTGTTAAATTGGGAAAGTTTTGAGCCTTTGGGAAAACTGTAGACAAGGAAAGGATTTTTGGGTTAAACTTCCTCTTCAGAGAGAAGAGCAAATGCGATTTATGTTCATTTTGGCAAATACAATCAAGTTGTGATGTTCAGAGTAGGTGTGTGTTCAAGGAAAGATATTTATACTAAAGCGGGAACTCTTTGCAGCATTATGAATAGCCAAAGAGTAATAATGGTGCTCTTTTTCTGTTCATGTATTATTAAAACTTTTCTTCAGTTTTGAGTTGCAAGAGACAGATTCTTGCTGGACTCTTCTTCATTAAAAACTAAGGAGCTGTACTTTGGCACATGATGGTTTTCTCTGCACACTAATTATAATGTAAATGTGTAAAAAATCTAAAAAGAGAAGAGAAAAAAGACTTTAGGGAGAAGATATGCTTGCTTTAGATATATGGAAGTTTATCACAGAAATCCATTTCGGAGCTTTTGGTTTGTTTTGTTTTGGTTTGTTTTGCTTTGCTAATTAATTATTTTCCTCTGTTAGAGACATTAAATATTGTAATTACAGAAACTTCCTAGATAGACCCTCATTTCTTCATTCTCCAACCTTTTTGTGACAGCCCACATCACAGAAAAGACTATATTTGTGCTAAAGCAGGTGAATTATTTTCTTTACATTAATTTTCCAGTGTAATTTTTTGGTAGATGTAGTTTTTTTATTGGTAGTTAAGTGTATAAATCTCAGGGTATTATTAAAGTACAGATTTAGGCAATCATGTTAAGAACAGAGAATACACTTTTTCCTTTGTAAATTTAAGAAGGTGCTAATGTGTATCTCCTGAGGTCAGATAAGAGACATAATAACTGTGGCTTCTCTCTCAATTACTCTTCCCACAAATGCTTCTGTGTTCTTACCCTGTCCTGCTTCCCACAGAATAGGGTACCTTTGGACTAAAAATATATTGTGCAGTGGATACTTCATCCTGTAATAATTTTTAAAAATTATTTTTGTCCATTATCTTCTACCCAGCAAACTGAGGTCTGACCTCTTAGCTGAAGCAAAGAAACAACACACCACTGCAGATAATTCCAGTAATGACATTCAATAATACAAGTGGCTTGGGAAAAGGTCACAAGATTTTCTGAAAATTGTTTTACCTCTCTGATTTATTTGGTTTGGAGCTGTCATAACCTGTGGAAGTGGGGAAGAAGGGCCTATTTCTATGGCACAAGTATAAATAATTTAGTGGGGGAAAGAAACAAAAATTTTTGTTGGTTCAGACAAACAGTGCAATAAGCTGTCCCCCAAAGTATAAAAGGGGAGGGTGGTTTAAAGCACAGGAGATTGTGTTTTTTTGGGGGAATAATCATGTTTGGCAAAGAAAATAAGTAAGTAAGAAGGAGTACAGCTCTAAGATACAAACATAATTACCAAGAATGGTACAAAATTGAGATTAGTCCCAATTAAAATTATAAATAGACTAGCTGCAAAATGAATGATGATTAAGTAAAAACTGAAATAACATAAGTCAACTCAGAAAAAAGCATAAACAAAAACA
Organism: Mustela putorius furo; assembly: GCF_011764305.1. Classification (NCBI taxonomy): domain Eukaryota; kingdom Metazoa; phylum Chordata; class Mammalia; order Carnivora; family Mustelidae; genus Mustela; species Mustela putorius. The sequence goes on along the minus strand of NW_025421474.1, from coordinate 1,947 downwards.
AAACAATCATAATCAAAATCTTACTTTTGTGGGGGTTTTTTAAAGAAATTACCAATATATCGTCAACATTTTGAGTATTATAGTCTAAACTCTGCAACATTGTATTTTCGCTGTTTTCTGTTCAAAAAATTTCTACCACATGCATTATCTCCAAAGGGTACTTCTAGCCTTTGGCATTCTCCACATCTTTCATTTGGAACTGATTATTAAACTGGTCAGTTATCTTTGTGTTTTTGTACCCAGCTTTGTAAATGTTTTGTGAGCTTAGAAATTTGCTACTTATTGTATGCCCTTCCAATACCTGCTGCATGAATGTTGGATCTCTGAGAGAGGGCAAGGGTAGCCTGCATTGCCAGTATCTGTACCAACTGCTGTTTTTTGTTTAATTGGAAAAAATACGCAGACCCATTCTGACACCTCTTATAACAGAATGGCACATACCACAAACTGCCAAAGAGCAAGTCGGGGGAGTCAAAGTAATCAGTTCCTATTAATTAGAGCAAGCCGACATGTTGCACCCAAAAAATGTAGGAGAAAAGAAAAAACACTAGAAGGACCAAACCGGAATTTAACCATACTTGTAATTTCTACTCAGAAACACACAACACACAAGAAAACACAAAACTAATAGGACCAACACAGGAATTTGAGGGGATAATTTCACACTTTCTCAAAGACTTCCCCGGCTAACCCAACCATCCAAATAACACCAAACACAGCAAAAACAAAAAAAACACAACAAAACGAACATTTACCTAGAGGTCATTATAGTTTTGTTTTAATCATAGAGGGACTTAATGACTGTGTTGTTAATGAAAAATTGCTGATCAAGTAAGTGAGGACAACCGGAAAAAGATAAGAATTCTATTCAGGAAACCAAAAGGGCATTACCAAATATTCGAGCAATTAACTAATGGTGGGTACGGACATTTGCACATCTGTATGTTTGGGTGTATGTAACTGGATTATCAAGTTCATCTTATGAAAGTTAGTTAGGGCCCCGAAATAAGGGTGGTAGTGCAAACTTAAAAAGAAATACGCATGTTGTGATAATCAATAAACAAACAGAAAAAAAATAAAGTCCATCATAAACAATGAGCTGCTAAGGTTATTTGTAACTAAGGGAAAAAAGATTAGAGTAATCCGGAGTAATAAAACCAGGCGGCAACCAATGATACCATCCCAAATTTGCATTACTTTTAAGGTTCCCATGAATCTCAGTAAAATTAAGAAAAAAAAAAATGAAAACAGATCTAAACAGTCACAATTAAATCTTATTTAAACAAACAATTTAACCTCTTGTTTTTTTCCTGATTTGCTTTTTACTTTTTTTTTTTAAAAAGATTTTATTTATGCATTGACAGAGGAGGAGAGAGAGAGAGGGAGAGATCCCAAAGTATTAAAGCAGGAGGCGGAGACGAGAGAGGAGAGAGAGGAGAACTGAGAGAGCAGAGAGGTGGGGCGGGGGGATGGGGGGGGGAGGAGGGAAGCAGATTCCTGCTGAGCAGAGAGCTGGAGCAGGGCGGCTGGATCCCAGTGGACCCGGAGATTTACCTACCAGAGCGCTGAGCCAAAAAGAGAGGCTTAACCCACTGAGCAACTCCAGGGTGCCCTCGTTATTTAATTTTTAGATTTACCTTTGTTGACATCAAAGGCATAGGAAAAGACCTTACTTTACACGAAACTATGCAACCATTGTTTCACAGTAAGTAAAAGCAAAGAGAATGATGACCTTGGGGTTTGTTGAGTTGCTTTTATCTTTCTTTTGGATGGGGCGAGAGGTTCACATATTTCATTGAGATTCTTGAATGAAAACATTTCCCGCAGTGATGTTAACATGGGAAAAGTAGAGCAATGAGCAATGAAACAGAATTAAAGGACTTCAGCTGGGGGTTCCTGGGTGGCTCAGAGGGTTAAGCCTCTGCCTTCAGCTGAGGTCATGATCTC